>NW_017619207.1:305000-317500 GCF_001879475.1 Ipomoea nil | reverse complement strand
TATCCAAATCAGAAACAACATGAAACCCAGGCTTCAGAACCCCCAGATTGGGTGCTCCAATGATGTTCTGTGGAAGGAAATAGCAACAAAAATGTCTTATCTTGGCTACGACAGGACTGCAACAATGTGTAAACACAAATTGGATGATATGCATGCAAAATCCGGCTGGGAGAAGGTTTGGAAGCTCAAGGTCCCACATAAAATGTGTTTCCTTATGTGGTTGATCAAGCATGGCCGTGTGATGTGCAATAAGGAAAAGGGCAAGGAGGGGTTTTTACGAGTAATGTATACTGTGATAATTGTGTCAATATGGAGGAGGATGTCAACCATGTCTTCCGCAAGTGTGCGAGAGCCAACAAAGTTTGGGAAAGGCTTCTTCCTATAGCGGAGGTCCGACGGCTTGGCCAACTTCAGTTCAAGGATTGGGTTGCTGCAACTTTAAGGGGAAAGGTCCGTAGCAGGTTCGATAGTGATTGGAGTTCTCTGTTCGCCATAATGATACGGTGGATTTGGAGGTGGCGTAACAGTGCTGTGTTTAATGGTAAAGAGTGGGAGTTGGATCACAAAATCCACTGGATTTTTCTCCAAGAAAAAGAGGTCAGGGCAGCATTCATTAAAAATGAGCGATAAGCAGCAATGCAGGCAGTGAAACTCAGCAACAATGGAGGCTCATACTGCCCAGAACAACATCAACCCAATAACAATCACCACCCCATCAACCCCGCCATCAATAACAGTTGTTTTAGGCTTCTGATAGGGGGCAATGCAGATAATGTATGGGAGAATTATGGGTTGAAACTCAGCAAGGGAGGTGGAGATGATAAAAATAAATTTTTATTATTACTAGACAACAATACTGATAAGCTAAGGCTAAGGCTGCACAGTTTGTAAAATATATCTTAGGATTATTCATTAGGCTTGAGAGGGTATTGTAAGAGTAGCTGATCATGATCAGAAGAGGTCAGGAGAACGATGGCTAACTATGGCTAGAAAGCAATTGAAGGTAAGTTGATTTAGCTCTGAGTGCTGGCTTTCTTAATAGGGTGTCGGCGTCGATCTGCTTGGTTGTCGACGGGAACAACGGAGGTTGCCGGAGGAGATGAGAGCGTCGCTAGATCCGTTGATTCCCGTTTTCTGCTCGCCGGTCGAGAGAGGAAAGGAGAATGACCAATGGTGGGTGAGAACTGAGAAGAGAAGATGAGACATGGATGGTGGTGTTGTTGGTCTTTTGCTGTTGCCGCCATTCTGATGGCTCGCCGGGAAGGAAGGTTGTCGCCGGCAGCTGCTCCTCTACGTCAAATACGTAAAAAAGAATTATATATGCCAAATGACATTTTTACCCCTGCTTTTGACGGCTTAGACGGAAGAAACTAACTGGAGGATGGCAGCATGTTAATTTTCGCAACTCGGAGGATCACAAATGGTAATTACGGAAGTTAAGGACTATAAGTGGTGAAACCATCAAACTCGAGGCACCTTGGCTGGCATTTACTCATATATATATATATATATATATATATATATATATATATATATATATATATATATATATATATATATATATATATATTCACCCTTTTCCTTTTCTTCCGTGGTGATTGACGGTGAAACATGAAGTAGCGCAGAGCAACGGCGGAGGTCGTCGGCAGGTTGAGCTGCCCAGTGAACGACTCTCTCTCGTTGACGGAAATGCAGCAACAGGGCAGTGATGACGGAGTTCGGTAGCGGAGCTTCGGATGGTTCGGGGTGGCTCAGCTTTCCAATGGTAGCTTCGATCTCCGGCACTTCCCCTTTTTCCCCTCCTCTGTTCCGCTGAGTTGGGCAGTAGATGGAGACCTCCCTTCCTCCGGCGTCAACAACGGACAACAACAACAGAGCTTGGACGGCGAAGTTGATCTCGGACTAGGCAGCGGCGTTGCTCGGTAGCTCTCTGGCTTGGTGGCAGTACGTGGAGACCGGTGGGTGGTGGAACTTACCGCCGTTCCACCCACGGCTTGGCTGTATGGAGAAGAAGAAGAAAGTGGTGAGCTTTGCCTATCTTTGATTTTTTTTTTTAGGTGTTAAGTAATTTTTTGTTAATTAGATTTACTAAGTGGGTGCTTAGCTTAGTTGGTTAGGCGTGTGATTAAGGTAAAAAGTTAGCTAGGGTTTGAATCCCATGGTTTATGTATTAAGCCTTATAAGTGTTAGCTTTTATTTTATAGCTTTAGCTTGAACTTGGTTATTAGTGTATTAATGTCTCAATTAGTTTTTAAAGTGAAGCCTAGCTTAATTGGTAAAAGGTGTAGCTAATCCTAAGATAAGCTAGGGTTTAAATCCCTTTAGATTTTATTAATGTTTTAATAATAGCTTGTTTTAATTAGTGAAAGCCGATGTGATTCACAGGTTCCCGGTAGCTTGGCTTTGTGAGTTGAGCCTAAGTTGGCGTTGGTTTTGTCTACTTGTGTTGATTTGTGAGATTTGATGCATTGTCTTGTGGTGATCCATGTTTAGAGCTTGTTCTTAGGGTTCTTGAATGTCATTGCATGGCGATTTCTTGGGTTCAAGTCATATTGTTGTTCTGTGTGAGATTTTGGGTGTTTTGGACTTGAACTTGGCCTTGTTGTTGATTTTCCCCGAAGGGAAATTTTGGGTGTACAGGTTAGGGCCCTACCCGCCGCCCCACCCGCGGGTCACAAGGTCTCGTGGGTGGTGTACCCGCGGGCGGAGGCCCACCCGTGGCTCCACCCGCGGGGAACGTTTTGGTGATGTTCGGGGATTTGTTCCCCGTGATTCTTTCTCCTCGGTATTGATGTTTTGACCTCCCGATGTTGATTTATTGGGCTATTTGTGAGTCTTCTTGGTGTTTCGTATGTCTAGAACGGTGTATTAGGAATCCATGTAGGATTCGGTGTCTTGAATCGTGCTAAGGGTCCAACTTTGTGATTCTTGGGCAAATGTGAGTCTTGAACGTTCTTTGGAACAAATTTTGGTTTACCCGTTTGATAAGCATGCTAGTTTGATGATGATGTGCTAGTATGTGTGGTTCGTTCCTTCGTATTGAGATTGCCAATTTGTGTTGACAATCATTTGGTGTTGGATTGGAATCCTTTGTTGATTGAGTATGGTCTCATGTCTTTATTGTGATCTCTTGATTGATTCCTATGATATGATCGTATGTAAATCGTTGTACCTTTGTTGATACTTGATTAAGACTATTGTTGAGTCTTAGCCTTCTTGGTAATGATGATGACCTTGTGTGTGATTATGATTAAGATTGGTGGTTTGTTACTTGAGCTTTGCTCACGAGTTTGGCGGTTTTGGAATTGTGAAATTAATGGTACCCTCGTGTACTGAAAGTTCGGCGGTAATGTGGGTGGATGTAGGTGGGGGGACGACGGTCGCCAGAGGCAAAAGGTTGGACTCAGGAGTACAGGGGTCACTTTGAGGTAATGGTTGAAACTGAAATAAGGTCGGGGGTAGCCATAAGGTTGGAACATGGCATAAGTTTGGAACTACGATACTTGTGACATGTAGTTGTCACCGTGACATGTAGTTGTCACCATGTGAATGTGTTTTTCCTTGCTTATGAACATATCTTGATGTATTCTACTTTGTGATCAGTAGAATGCATCCTGAGTTGTATTGTCTTTCATGTTTGTTATCTTGTTGTTGTTGTTGTGGGGATGGTGATTCCTATTTCTTTTGAGAGTGATTTGATGAGTTTTTGGTGTTGACTTCTCTCTTTGGTTTTGAAATTATATATACTGTATTCCGTTTCAAAATGGTTTTGATTATATTTATCTATATATGTTATTTAACGTGTATTGATGGGTTACCTGCATTATTCGTTGACCGGGTGTTATCCCTTGATTCTAAAGGTTTTGAGTAGATGCTGAGAGCGCTAGATGTGGATCGCTTGATAGATTAGCTACCATATTTAGACGTTATCTTTTGTTGGCCTGTGAGCCTAGTTTAGCAGCCTATGTGCCTAGACGTTTGTTGTGTTGTTGACTTGATAGTTTTCCCGCCTGTGCACCTATGTTTAAGATAGGTGTGGCATAGCACTTACCGATTTTATATAGCTTCCGCTTGCTTTATGTCTTGATGATTAGATGTTTTCCTTTGAATTTAAATTTTAAAAATGCGGTAAAAATCGGGGGTGTTACAGTTGGTATAAGAGCCTAGGTTTGAGCCTAGTATGTTAGGATTTGGACTTTAAGAAGTTAAGTGTGGTCTGAGACCATAAGATGACCTTTAAGTACCTAAGTGTTTAGGACTTTGGATTCTTAGGACACGCGGTGAGGTTGTGAGTTACCTTTTGTTATCTGTGTAGTTCTTTTATCTCTTTTTGTTGTTAGCGCTAGTAGTTGTGGCTGTTGCTCTCGGTTGGTGTGAACCTTCTCGGTATGTCGCCTCGTTTTGGGTTCGTTTAAGACCTATCAAAGACTGTGGCTCAGAGAAAGAAGACTGGAAGGTCTGCTGATGTAAGATGGTCAAGTCATGGTGTTTACAACTGGATATGTGGTCAACCCAAAGAAGATGGACTGCTTTGCCCGCAACCTGGAGTCAGCTACAACAATCCCCGTTCAAGCAAGAGGTGCCGTCTCTCGTACGACATCGTCATCAGTTCTACGCAATTCTAGAGTTGAAGTCTAAGTTTCACGCAGCTGAAGTCCGATAAGAAGCAAAACATCAATTGGAGTTTGAAGATCAAGAGTTGAAGACCCTCACGCGCGAGGGGAGATCAAGAGCAGTCGCAGACGCTCTAAGAAGTAGTCAACTCACGCCAAGTGGTCGTCGTTGGATCAACGTGAAAGAAGCCTCCCAGAGTTAAAGAGCTAAGAGTCAACCTGGAACCTTTCTAAGCACGAAGAGTTGAGGTGTAAGATCGAAGTGTGCAACATAGAAGTAGTCCTACCTACCCTTGAAGAAACCAAGATTGGGTAAGTTCGAAGCAATGAACACGGAAGTAATATAGACCAAGTTAGCTATATAGGAAAAAGCTGGGACCTTTAAAGCACACGGAGAAGAGGAACCACATTGTGGTAAGTCGTCTGACCCTGTGAAATGTGAAGAGGTTGAGAAGTAATTGGTAAAGGAGGGTAGCTTATACCCCAGCCGTCACACCCTGAAAGTAATGACTAACATGAAGACTTTCGGTAGGGAAGTTCGACAACAAGAAGGGAAGAAGACATAACCGAGTTACAATCAATCGTTGGGGCTATCAGAAAACTAAAACCGACAGGAGTGAATCTAAAGGACATGCTTTAATCACCGTGTGTTCCTAAATCACAGTATACTCTGTGCCGATGATTTCTGGTAAGAGACCTATCCTTAACTAAAGGAAGGAAGGAACGGGAAGTAGTTATTCTTGTATGGGAAGTTTGAACAGAAAAAAAAAAAAAAAGATAATACCGACAAGAATGAACTTAAGGACCAGTGCTACTGTTGGACCTCCATAAGTAAGACAGGTTCGTATAGCAATGAAGTTTCAGGGAAGACTTACCGTTAATCAAGGCAAGAAAAGACAAAGTTGGTTTGTAGCCGACTACCTTATGAAGATTGCAAGGTTATCAACTGTGGTCAAGACTCAACCTACGGAGCTTCTAGTAAGGACAAGAGCAAATCTTTGGGCAAGGAACCATGTAAGGCCTCCAGATGTTGACTTTGGTAAAGACTTCAGATTATGAAAAAGTTCTACCGATTGCGTTTGGCTTAATGTTGCAGTGAGCTCTACAGTTCATTCAGCTAGGAAGTGATTAACGAGGAGGAACCATACAAACCGGGAAGGCAAGATGGGAAACTTGTGCTATGGATTTACGAAGATCGTGGATTGTGCCCTAATGATGGATCAAGTTTCCCTTACAGTGGTGGTTATTGTCAAGCATTCAGAGGACTCCTTACAAGATTTTGTGAGATTTAGAGTGCCAACGGTCACGATGCTAAGGAAGGTATAAGGAATACGCGGGTGCTTAGACCTCGATGATCTTCAGGTGCAATAAAGAAGGAAGTTTGGTTCGTAAATCACCGATGTTTTGGGATGACAGGAACAGACAACCGGGTGCGCTTAAAGAAAGAAGAAAGCGGTGGTCAGTGTATCGACTGATAATGGGTTGGCTAGGACGAACAACAAGCCGAATCTCTAAGAAGATTAAGAAAGCTTGCCAAGAGTTTCGTTTCTGACGCAATGATGAAGACCAGTAAGGGAAGCAAGTCAACTCACAGTTGCCTGGTCCGTGTGAGATCTTGAGAAGAGTTGGGAAATATGGCCTAATGCTTGGTTTGGCCACCTAGTTGGACAAAGACTTGGAGTACTTTGGAGGAGTGCGTTTGTGAGGCATCGTGTGAGTTTCGTTCGGCTATAACAAAGTTGAAGAGGAAACCAGTGTTTGAAAGAAAATTGGGGTGAAGATGTTTGCGATCTTAGCTTATGAAGAAGGACCTATAAAGATCTTAGAGTTGGAACGCGTCAAAATCAGAGTAAGGCACCTTCAGTTCGTCAAAAGTGCAGTGATCGAAGCGTCAAGTCGAAGAAGTCGCCTGAAGTCGAGAATCCTTAACACTCTTTAAGTCGTTTCCCTCTCCTTTCCTTGTCTAACCAAATGTCTTTTTCCGAGAAATTCATCCTATCTCTTCGAGCTTCGTTCTTGTTTCCTTCTTAATTTGATTCTGTACAAGGTGACAACCTCATTTTCCTAAGTTGTAACCTTTAAAATCTTGATTCCCTTCTTAATCAGCGTTATCCTTGAGCCTAAACCTAGTACCCTTCCGTTAGGAAATTCTTTCAACCCTTTCAAACCTCGTTCTTGATTCCTCACTACTAACGATTCTGTGCAAGGTGGCAACCTTATTTCCTAAGTTGCAACTTTGATGACTTTGATCCTAATCCTAATTAACGTTGTCCTCAAGTTTGGAACTTAAAACTTTCATTCTCTTTTCCTTACCAACCCGAACCTTTCCAAAACTTAGTATATATATTTTCCCGTAAAATATTTTCTCTATGTATATTATCGTATTTTTGTGACACTCTTATCCCCAAAATGATTTTTCCAGCTTCGGGGACGAAGCTTCTTTTAAGGGGGTGAGGATGTGACACCCCGTATTTTTCTAAAATAAATTATAGTCACGATATTAAATATTTTTAATAAAAATATTTATATAGCTATTTATTTTAAAATGGGCTCGAGTCTATTTAGTATGGTGAACCAGTATTTTATTACCCAAATTCCTTAAGCCCAAAAAATATTTATATATTTTGTATGACCCATGATCCAAAAAAATTACCCAACCCAAATTGTGGTCTTGAACCCTAACCCAACCCAAGTCTAGCCTAAGCCCAACCTAGTATTATTAACCCTATCTATAATGTGTACTTTGTAGTTAGTTTTCCTTCTCCAGTTATAGAAGCCAATCGCCATTCCGTGTCTTAGCTTCATCTTCAATCATGCGGCTGAGCCTTCACCTTCATCCTTTTCCTTTTCTTCCATGGTGATCAGCGGCGAAACATGAAGCGGTGCAGAGTAACGGCGGTGGTCGTCGGCAGGTTGAGCAGCCCGATGAACATTTCTCTCTCGTTGACGGCAATCCAGCAACAGGCCAGCGATGACGGAGTTCGGCGGCGGAGCTTTGGAATGGTTCAGCGTGGCTCACCTTTCCAACGGTAGCTTCGATCTCCGGCAACTCCCCTTTTTCCCCTCCTCTGTTCCGCCGAGCTGGGCAGTAGATGGAGACCTCCCTTCCTCCGGCGTCAACAATGGACAACAACAACAGAGCTTAGACGGCGAAGTTGATCTCTTGGACTGGACTAGGCAGCGGCGTTGCTCGGCAGCTCATCCGGCTTGGTGGCAGTACGTGGTGACCGGTGGTGGAACTTACCGTCGTTCTTCCCACAGCTTGGCTGCATGGAGAAGAAGAAGAAAGTGGTGAGCATTGCCTATCTTTGTTGTTTTTTTTAGGTGTTAAGTAGTTTGTTGTTAATTAGATTTATTAAGTGGGTGCTTAGCTTAGTTGGTTAGGCGTGCGATTAAGGTAAGGTGTTAGCTAGGGTTTGAATCCCAGGTTGGTTTAAGTAATTAAACCTTTTAAGTTATAGCTTTTATTTTATAGCTTTAGCTTGAGCTTGGTTATTAGTGTATTAATGTCTCAATTAGTTTTTAAAGTGAAGCTTAGCTTAGTTGGTAAAAAGTGTAGTTAATCTTAAGATAGGTTAGGGTTTAAATCCCTTTAGAGTCTATTAATATTTTAATAGCTTGTTTTAATTAGTGAAAATCGATGTGATTCACAGGTTCCCGGTAGCTTGGCTTTGTGAGTTGAGCCTAAGTTGGCGTTGTTTTTGGATGTTAAGCAAATGAGGTAACCCATGATTTACAAAACCTATTTTTTTACTTATATGATGATTCTTGGCTTCTACTTTTGATTCTTGTGTTGATTTGTGAGATTTGATGCATTGTCTTGTGGTGATGCATGTTTAGAGCTTGTTCTTAGGGTTCTTGAATGCCATTGCTTGGCTATTTATTGGGTTCAAGTCATATTATTGTTGTGTGTGAGATTTTGGGTGTTTTGGACTTGAACTTGGCCGTGTTCTTGATTTTCCCCGAAGGGAAATTTTGGGTGTACAGGTTGTACCCGCGGGCGGAAAGGCGGGCAGGGCCCTACCCACCGCCCCACCCGCGAGGTACAAGGTCTCGTAGGTGGTGTACCCGCGGGCGGAACCACGAGTGGAGGCCCACCCGTGGCCCTACCCGCGGGGAACGTTTTGGTGATGTCAGGGATTTGTTCCTCGTGATTCTTTATCCTCGGTATTGATGTTTTGACCTTCCGATGTTGATTTATTGGGCTATTTGTGAGTCTTCTTGGTGTTTCGTATGTCTAGAACGGTGTATTAGGAATCCATGTAGGATTTGATGTCTTGAATCATGCTAAGGGTCTAACTTTGTGATTCGTTGGGCTAATGTGAGTCTTGAACGTTCTTTGGAACAAATTTTGGTTTACCCATTTGATTAGCATTCTAGTTTGATGATGATGTACTAGTATGTGTGGTTTGTTCCTTCGTATTGAGATTGCCAATTTGTGTTGACAATCATTTGGCGTTAGATTGGAATCCTTTGTTGATTGAGTATGGTCCCATGTCTTTATTGTGATCTCTTGATTGATTCCTATGATATGATCGTATGTAAATCGTTGTACCTTTGTTGATACTTGATTAAGACTATTGTTGAGTCTTAGTCTTCTTGGTAATGATGATGACCTTGTGTGTGATTATGATTGAGATTGGTGATTTGTTACTTGAGCTTTGCTCATGAGTTTGGCGGTTTTGTGATTGTGAAATTAATGGTACCCTCGTGTACTGAGAGTTCGGCGGTAATGTGGGTGGATGTAGGTGGGGGGACGACGGTCCCCGGAGGCAAAAGGTTGGACTCAGAAGTACAGGGGTCCCTTGGAGGTAATGGTTGGAACTGAAATAAGGCTGCCGGGGGTAGCCGTAAGGTTGGAACATGGCATAAGGTTGGAACTATGATGCTTGTGACATGTAGTTGTCACCATGTGAATGTGTTTTTCCTTGCTTATGAGCATGTCTTGATGTATTCTACTTTGTGATCAGTAGAATGCATCTTGAGTAGTATTGTCTTTCATGTTTGTTGTCTTGTTTTTGTTGTTGTAGGGATGGTGATTCCTATTTCTTTTGAGAGTGATTTGATGAGTCTTTGGTGTTGACTTCTCTCTTTGTTTTTGAAATGATATATATTGTATTCCGTTTCAAAATGGTTTTGATTATATTTATCTATATATGTTATTTAACGCGTATTGATGGGTTACCAGCAATATTCGTTGGCCGGGTGTTATCCCTTGATTTTACAGGTTTTGAGTAGATGCTGTAAGTGCTAGATGTGGATCGCTAGATAGATTGGCTACCATGTTTAGACGTTATCTTTTGTTGGCATTTGAGGCTAGTTTAGCGGCCTGTGTGCCTAGACGTTTGTTGTTTTGTTGACTTAATTATTTTCCCGCCTGTGCACCTATGTTTGAGATAGGTGTGGCATAACACTATCCAATTTTCTATAGCTTCCGCTTGCTTTATGTCTTGATGATTAGAAGTTTTCCTTTGAATTTAAGTTTTAAAAATGTGGTAAAAATCGGGTGTGTTACAATTTCAATTTCCATTTACAATCATTACTTAGATTCAGTTTCAATTCCCACATTCGGCCAATGATTGAAGATTTCCAGTTTCATCTCAGTATAGATACGTTCATTTCTATTTCATTTCTTGCAATTTTACTTGTCGCTTTAATTATCTTGATCTTTTACTTGTTGATTGCTATGGATTATGCTTTTTATCTTGAATCTATTGTCATTTATATCTTCAATATGTGTGAGTAGATCACCAATGAGGGTGATAGGGATGTAGATTAAGATTTTGGAAATGTGATCTTGAATTGGTTGAGTAGGGGAGATTAGACATGATTTGGATGATGTTAATCAATGTGATTGAGTCCCTATTAGGAAGTGACAACCTAATCTAGACTCAAGGGGTTGATTAACCATGTTTTACCTGTGATAAAAAAGGGAGTATGGGATATGAAGGACACCAAGTGTTCGATGAAACGCCTCTTAGCTACTTATTATAAGTCAAGAGAATTTAAAGTGCTCTAAGAGTGTTGAATGACCTCAAGAAAGACTTCCTCGTGGTTATATGACATCCATTATCTAATCAATTAACTTTTCCCCTTATTCCCAATTTGATTTCATTCCCTTTTCCTAATCCAAGTTCATATTCCCCTACAGTGTCTCTCTTGTATTGTTATCACATTCCTTTGTTAGTTGTTTTCATTATTTGCATTATTCAAACATTTGCTTTAGGATAGATTTCCAATAGAAGAGTTAATACCTTGTGCTTGAGGTATAGTAGAGACAAATTAAAAAGCTTGACTCCCATCATCAGTCCTTTGAGAATGATATCTAGTGTGATGATACCCTCTCACACAAACACTTATCGAAAATACTCTTCATCACTTTTACTAGTAAATAAATCACATTAGAGCCTAAGCTGCCACGAAGTGAAACTCACCACAATGGAGTACTTACGGTTGAAAATCACGCTTGGAAACCAATTGACAGTTAGAGAGGAAAATTACAGGAATATGTAAATAAATTTAATCAATAATCATGAATAAATAAAACACTTTAAAAAAACATGTATTGGAACTTAATATCAACATGCATGAAGAAAAATAGATTTCCCCAAACCTTAGACTCATAATCTAGTTGATAATAATATCAAATTAGAGTTTCAAACTGCCACGAATTGAAACTCACCACAATGGAGTACTTTCTATTGAAAATCGTACTTCCAACTAAGTTCTAAGAGGGGATGGGTTGTGTAAACAGTTGAGAGCCGAAGAGGAAAATAACAATGCAAAACAAAGGTGGAAAATGCAGAGAATATAGTTGTGATGAGTGTAGGTTCAAAGTTGAGAATTGCACTTTGAATTGAGATGTGGAGAAGATGATTTCGTAAATGTGAGAATTACACTTCAAAGAGAGTGTAAGAGCCCTCAAAGGTGGTTAAGTGAGAGGAAGGGCAGGAGGAAGGCTAAGAAGACAAGGGAAGAAAAGGAAAAGGCTAAGCAAATGGATAACCTTTAGAAGGATTGTGTTGAACCCAAAACGACACCTCTTGAATCAACGATTGATAGTAGTTAAAGAGGTGTCCAAAGGACGTCATTACACACTTGGCAATTGAATGCGGTTGATGCTCATTCAGACGATGACATTTAGGGGTTCCTATATTTTTGTTGTTTGCTGCGTGATTGTTAATTAGTTGAGACTGCTTGAGGAATTTGTTAGAGGCTTGTATATTGTCTGAAGATGTATTTTGAATTTCCTTATGTTGAGAATTAATCCAATTTCTATTTCTACTCTCTTCTTCGCCTCAATCCTCTCTTCTTCTACTTCATTCTCTCCCTTTTATATCTACTTCACTATATAGTGTGTTACAGCTTGGTATCAGAGCCCGTGACCATGGAGGACTGGATGAAAAAAAAAAAGTAGAAACACATATTTTTGAGTTCAGGAGTCTCATTGAAACACAATCCCAAGCAAATAAGGACCAACCATGTTTGTATATATAAGGAAGGTTCAGGTGCGGGTTTAGCTTCCCGTGCGGTTAACTGAAAAAGACGCACCTTAAGAACACAAACCACGCACCTAAAGTTTTAAAATGAAGCACCTTAAATTTCAACAACTGATGCACCTTAAGCATAGAAATCATGCACCTTAAGAAAGAAAGCAACACACCTTAAAAAGGAAAACCACGCACCTAAAGCTTTAGGCCGACGCATCTTATGTACACAAACCACGCACGTTAAGCACACAAACAAAGCACCTTAAGACACAACCACGCACCTAAAGTTTTAAAATGGCGCACATTAAGTTTCAACAATTGACGCACTTTAAGCATACAAATTATGCACCTTAATTAGAAGGAAAACAACGCACCTTAAGAAGGAAAACCACGTACC
>NW_017619207.1:122500-302500 GCF_001879475.1 Ipomoea nil | reverse complement strand
ACAGATTAAAACAAGATTGCAACACAAATCATAAAACCAAACATAAATATATTAGGAAATTAACGAACTAGGCACATAGGTCCATAAACAATTCACCCAAAAATCCTTAAAGAATTTAGCCAAGCATGACTAAATTATACATAGCAAATATAAATAAAGAATTACAAATCATCAAAAGAGTACAAGAATTAACCATACGATTTTCTCAAATCTCCTTAATCTTCTTCTTGCTTCCCAAGACAACTTGTGGCTCTTGATTTCTCTTTTTCTCGTCTCCAAAGAACTCTAAATATCTCTCCTAGGGTTGAGGAAGGTGGAATTTTATATCTAGAAGCCTTGAACCAATCCCGATTGAAAATAGGAATTCTGTGCAAAATTGGATTGAAATTGTAATTTTTATATTTAAATAAAGAAATTGCCGGATTGTGAAAATCAATTGCAACTTCTAAATTTTGGAACCAGCGCCTTAAATTGCAAATTTGGAAATCATTATGCAGCCCACAATTTGGATTTAATTTTGCCGCCTCATTGTAATTTAACGCCAGTAGCGCTTCGCGACTTTCACGATGGCTCGACGCGTCGATGGTCTCCCCGAAAAACTTTCTGGAAATTTTTTACGCGTCGAGTCTTCTGGGTCCCGAACTTGTTTAAAATTGTTCCAAATTCATTCTTGAACTTCCTTTGTTCATATCTTTGACCTAAAATGGTTCAAAAACACTAACAAACACCAAAAATATTCAAAACGAGTGTAAAACCATATCCTAATGAGAATAGCAATAAAAACATGTATTAAATAAGTAAAATTAAAGAACTTAATTATTGAGATGATTCAAAATAACTATAAAAACAAGCACATATGTAATAACATCAGTGCATTTCCCCGAGCGTTTCATTAATACAACTGTGGGGAACTGTAACCGTTTGATATGCGTGTAGATCCATATGTGTGTGCCACTTAGGTAAAAACACTACAGACAACGGAACGTAAAAATCAAATGAACAAAGTAGTGAGAAAATTACGCAATTCCAAAAATAAAAATGATGTACATACCATTACAGTTACCAAAATAACCCCCTCGTTTAAAAACTAAGCATCTAATTCCTAAAACTAATAAAAGTAATCTACACCTTTGAATTAAAATAATTAATGATTAGGATTTGATTTCACAATCTCATATATATATATATATATATATATATATATATATATATAAACACTACAGACAACGGAACGTAAAAATCAAATGAACAAAGTAGTGAGAAAATTACGCAATTCCAAAAATAAAAATGATGTACATACCATTACAGTTGCGAAAATAACCCCCTCGTTTCAAAAATAAGCATCTAATTCCTAAAACTAATAAAAGTAATCTACACCTTCGAATTAAAATAATTAATGATTAGGATTTGATTTCACAATCTCACATATATATATATATATATATATATATATATATATATATATATATATATATATATATAGATGTATATTCAAATGAGGACAAGTATATTATAGAGGACTGTGAGGACAAATGTAGTGTGTGCCATTAGCCGGTATGTCGTGTGCATAACCAAATGTAGTCGTGTGCCACAGTTTGTATGACGCGTGCTAGATTTGTTAATTTATAGAGCCAGGGTTCGAAACCTGATGTTTACATTTATTCTTGTGTGCCATTATGTATTAAGTTGTGTGCCTGGAATTAATTGTTGTGTGCCCATAATTTGTCCTCACAGTCCTCTATATATTGCTGTTCTCATTTGAACTCAACCCTATATATATATATATATATATATATATATATATATATATATATATATATATGTACATATATATATATATATATGTACATATATATACATATGTACATATGTATATATATACATATGTACATATATATATATATATACATATGTACATATATACATATGTACATATATATATATATACATACATATATATACATATATACATATATGTATATATATATATACATATATGTATATATATATACATATGTATATATATATACATATGTATATATATATACATATGTATATATATATACATATGTATATATATATACATGTATATATATATACATATGTATATATATATACATATGTATATATATACATATGTATATATATACATATATATATATATACATATATATATATATATATATATATATACACATATGTATATATATATATATATATATATATATATATATATATATATATATATTTGATCAAATAAAAAAGCTTCTACAGATAAAAATGCGCACAAATTCTAATCATAGATGCAGTCCAAATCAACAGCCCATATTGAATATTAATTAAAAAACGCGCGGTGGCGTATTTGTACTTTTGAGTAAGTAAGTCAGATTGTCTTTTGTATCCAATTGCACATTTTTCTTCTTTCAGTGCATATTTTTCTTCTTTAAGTGCATAATTTTGTTTTTCGAGTGCATCTGTTTTGTTTCAGTACTTAGTTTCTCATTTGAGTGCATATTTGTGTGCCTTTGAGTGCAAAACTTTGGCCTTCAAGTGCACATTTTGTAGCCAAGTGCATATTTTCATTTTTAAAAGTGCACAATTAATTTTCTTCTAATTTTCCCTTTTAGTATCCCCCCCCCCCCACCCCATTGCCTTCTAGTGATCTTCTTTATGCTTTCAAGTGTTCAATTTCATGTCTACAAGTGCATGTGTGTCTTACTATTGTGTTAGAAAAAAAATACTTAGCATTCCATTGAACCCTTTGCCTTCAAGTGCACATTTTTGTACCTTCAAATGCATGGTTTTGAGGTTTCAAATGCACATTTCTTATAGAATTTATTTTAAGAGAGTCATTGCTCATTATAGAAGTCTGTCGCACCGCATTTTCGCACCAGAAGAAGATTTCGCACTAGTCCTAAACCCTTATGGCGTAAGATCACATACGGATGGTGCTTCTTGTGCAGAAGTGCACTTTGAACTTTCCTCATGTGTACTCTTATATTTTTTGTACAATGCACATTTTGTTGGGAAACATTTAACAAGGCAAAGGCTTTTTGGGTGCCTTTTGTGTTTTTTGTCCTTATTCATGTGTCCCACATTGGCAAGCTAACCCACTTTTTACCCCCTTTTATTCACCAATCCCTTTGAGAAGGTTTGAAGTGTTATGGAGGGAAATAGGGGGAAATCACGCGCGCGCCGTCTTCGCCGCCCGCTCGGCTCAGTTCGCACGCGCGTCACGGTGTGGTGTGATCAACGTTTTACTCCCCACTACACATTTCTACCCCTATTTTTGTGGGTTTTAGATCACCTTGTTCGCACTTCATTATGAACAAAGGAACGTGCGCGCACTTGGCGTTGGTCTTTCCCACTTCACATCTTTCTCGCTGTTTCTTCATGGCTGAGATAGGACGAGCGGTTTTTTACTTTCAGTATATAAATCGCTCGTCCCCAACCCTGCAAAATACACTGAGAAATAATGGTGAATAGAGGTTGCCTGCGTTATCTTTTCTGTGCTTACCGGCCGAAAGCTATGTTAATCAGTTCAGGTGCGCCGGACTCACTGTGGGGGGAAGCTATTTTGTCAGCAAACCACATCTTAAATAGAGTCCCGCACAAAGGGTTTGAAAAAAACCCCTATGAGCTATGGAAAGGGCATGCCCCAAATATTAAGTACCTAAAGGTATGGGGCTGCCTGGCTAAGGTGGGACTACCATCCTTTAAAAGGCCCAATTTGGGACCTAAAACCGTAGATGCCGTATTTGTTGGGTATGCCAAAAACAGCGCAACATACAGATTTATGTGTTTGGAAAACCGTGCAATGTGTGAATCTAGAGATGCTATATTCTTTGAACACATTTTTCCGTTAAATAATGCTTGTGGTACACCTGTTGATAGAATTCAACAAAATTCGCATGATGTTTTTCCCAGTTTTCCAATCAACTCTGAAGAGCCCCGAAGTAGTAAAAGGCCTAGAGTTGAAAAGAACTTTGGTTCTGATTTTTTAACTTATGGAACTGAGTTGAAAGATGTGAATGAACTTTGTGATCAGCTCATAGGTCAACTGGTCCTAGAAGAGGAACCAACAAGCTTCGGAGAAGCCATGCGCTCAGTAGATTCCATTTTGTGGAAAGAAGCAGTCAAAAGTGAGTTAGACTCAATACAGTCTAACCACACTTGGGAATTGGTCAACAAACCAAAGGGTTGCAAACCAATCGGCTGTAAATGGATCTTCAAAAGGAAACTAAGGCTAGATGGATCAATTGAAAGATTCAAAGCCAGACTAGTAGCCAAGGGCTACACACAAAAATTCAGTGAGGACTATTTTTATACCTATTCACCGGTAACCAAAATTGCAACCATTCGTGTTTTGTTTGCACTGGCTTCTTCACACAGGTTGATAGTTCACCAAATGGGATATAAAGACAGCGTTTTTAAATGGTGAACTAGAGGAAGAAATCTACATGGAGCAACCTCCCGGATGCGGTGATCCAGGGCAGGAAGGAAAAGTATGCAGACTCAAGAGGTCTCTATATGGCTTGAAACAAACCCCTAAACAATGGTATGAAAAATTTCATAAAACCTTCTTAGATCTGGGTTATTCTACTAACCAATCAGATGCATGCTTGTACACAAAAGAGATAGAGTTTAGCATTGTGATCATATGTCTCTATGTAGATGACATGTTGATTTTTAGCTCAAACCTTGAGGCTATAAATAAAACTAAAAAGACTATGTGACAAATTTGAAATGAAGGACTTAGGGGAAGCCAATTTAATACTGGGAATAAAAGTCACAAAGACTGATTGTAGCTATCTATTGTCACAAAGCCACTATACAGAGAAACTTCTAAAGAAGTTTGACAGTTATGAGGTGACTCCGGCTAAAACCCCCTTTGATCCAAGTATCAAATTGTTAAAAAACGTAGACGCTAGTGTGTGTCTCAAGAGGAGTATGCAAAGATAATTGGAAGTCTAATGTTTTTGATGAATTACACTAGACCTGATATCGCGTTTGCAGTGAATCAACTCAGTCGCTATACTCACAACCCTAGCTCCCTGCATTGGGATGCGTTAAGAAGGATATTGCGATATCTTAGAGGCACCGTAGACTGGGGTCTTAATTACAAAGGACACCCAGCAGTGCTAGAAGGGTTTTGTGATGCGAATTGGGTAAATGATAGTCAAGATGTAAGCTCGACTAGTGGATACATGTTCACTATGTGCGGAGCAGCTATCTCTTAGAAATCAACAAAACAATCATGTATTGCTAGATCAACTAAGAAAGCCGAGTTCATAGCGCTTGATCTGGCAAGTCAGGAAGCCGAGTAGCTGAGAAACCTACTAGCAGACGTGCCATTGTGGGGGTGTCCAGCCCCGGCTGTTCCTATGAATTGTGATTCACAAACTGCCATCTGTGTAGCACAGAATAGTGTCTATAATGGGAAAAGAAGACACATAAGGGTCAGACATGAGTCTGTAAGGCAGCTTATATTAAATGGGGTGATCACAATGGAGTTTGTGAGGTCTGAAAGGAATATTGCAGATCCTTTCACAAAAGGCCTAAACCGAAAGGCTGTCCTTGATACATCAAGGGAGATGGGTCTGAAACCCAGTGAAGTAAGAAATTCGTGATGGACACCACTTCGGGGTCAAATCACGGAAAGACTTACACTAAAGAAAACTGTAATAAAACTGCTTTCTCTGTAACCCGTGATGGGTGGTCTATATCGAGATAGACTTGACAGAGTTTATGTCTAGAATGAGCTAGACTATACAGGGATTCTTAAAGAGTTAATAAAGGGCGTTCAAGTTCAAAACTCAATAAACCGATGAGTTCAAGATTCAATTCACTCTCGGGGAACGAGTTACTTGATGCCTTCATGACTGTTCAAGTTCTGTACACTGACATGGAAGTTAGCTCTTGTACTGGCTCAGGTAAACTTGGGTATAGCCTTTATCCCTTTAAATGTGTGGGGGATTGTTGGGAAACATTTAACAAGGCAAAGGCTTTTTGGGTGCCTTTTGTGTTTTTTGTCGTTATTCATGTGTCCCACATTGGCAAGCTAACCCACTTTTTACCCCCTTTTATTCACCAACCCCTTTGAGAAGGTTTGAAGTGTTATGGAGGGAAATAGGGGGAAATCACGCGCGCGTCGCGGTGTGGTCAACGTTTTGCACCCCACTACACATTTCTACCCCTATTTTTGTGGGTTTTAGATCACCTTGTCCGCACTTCATTATGAACAAACATTTCTACCCCTATTTTTGTGGGTTTTAGATCACCTTGTCTGCACTTCATTATGAACAAAGGAACGTGCGCGCACTTGGCGTTGGTCTTTCCCACTTCCCATCTTTCTCGCTGTTTCTTCATGGCTGAGATAGGACGAGCGGTTTTTTACTTTCAGTATATAAATCGCTCGTCCCCAACCCTGCAAAATACACTGAGAAATAACGGTGAATAGAGGTTGCCTGCGTTATCTTTTCTGTGCTTACCGGTCGAAAGCTAGCGATAGCCCTGTTCGTTAAATGCTTTTAAAGTAATGTTTAGACACGACACAGAAACCTATCTACTATTAAAACACACTGCCTAACTAACAGCCTGCATCCCGCACGACATTGTTCTTCTTCTGCGAATTCTCCAACACATTTGTAGTTTCTAAAGTTCAGTCATGCATTCAAACTACGGACTACTAGTGTTTCTAAAAGTTCCCAACAATTCTCGAAATAAATAAAATATAAAATATCTGAAGAAAACTCTAAAAGTGCAAGCCTATATCAAGAAGCACCATATGCATGTGATCCGAATTATATACACACACAAACTGTAAAATAAATTAAAAGTGAAGCATATATATAATAGCCTATAGATTATATAAGGAAGAGAATATGGGGTTTTTTTTTTTTCTCAATAATGTCATAATAGTAAATTGAACCCATTAATTATATAGATAATCCTATGATATATAGCATTAAATTTAAAAAAAAAAAACAATAATGATAGATGAACTTTCGTTAGAGAAAAAGTAAAAAACGCTCTCGTCCGTTTTCGTTCTTTTTTGGTAAGATTGGGTACGATCCACTTTCTACGTTCTTTCCTTTCCCATGCAGGCTTCGGCGGATACTCCGCCGGCGTCCGGCACCCCGCCGGATGGCGACCCAGGGAGGACGTTCAAACGGTTCAGGGCGACGAAGAGGTCCTTCGCCGATGCTGTCACGGCCATCCCGGCGGCTTGCGATGATACGATGACGGAAGCCGACAACGAGGATTGGCTTAGCGACGAGGTTTTGGCAGTGTTGAACGAAGAAGTTGTTCCTCCGGCGAATCCGTTGGGCCTCCCGGTGGTCACCTTCTCGAAGGAGCTCCACAAGGAGTTAGTTCAGCCTTGGAGAAACGCTTTGACGCTCAAGTTCCTTGGTAAGCGTATTGCGTTTAATTTTCTTCTTAACCGTCTCTCCAAGATGTGGAACACAGAGGGGAGATTCCAGTTGATTGAACTGGGTTATAACTGGTATGTCGCCCGGTTTGATCGGGCTAGAGACTGCATGAACGTCCTTGTCGGCGGTCCTTACAAGATAGCCAATCATTATGTGGTGCCGCAGAGATGGACGCCGAGATGTAAACCAGCAAAGGCCACTGTAGAAAAGATGATGGTTTGGGTTAGGCTGCCGGAACTACCTCTGGAATTATTTCGGGATGATATTATCCGTCAGATTCTGGTCCAAATTGGAACTCCGGTGAAACTCGATAAAACCACCACGGGAACGGAAAAGGGACGTTTTGCTCGCGCGGCGGTGGAAATCGATCTCAAGAAACCGCTAGCTTCCATGATTATCGTGGAGGATATGATTCAACATGTGGAATTTGAAGGACTCCATACTATATGTTTCGAGTGTGGGGAAGTTGGCCACAGATCTACGACTTGTCCTAGAAACTTACCGGCGACTACTGTGCAGACAGAACAGCAAGCCGACGCTCCCATGGAACAAACTGATCAGCAATCTGAGACTCAGGACGTCGTTCCTACGCAACCTCCAACGGAGATGAAAAGATACGGTCAATGGATGATTGTCCAAGACAAACGTGCCAATCAAGGGAAGCAAGTCAAGAAAGTTCCTCCCAAAGTCGTGCAAACGGATAAAGGAAAGTCAGCAGCCAAGCCGAGTGGTCAGGTGCATAAGGAGAAGGGAAAGAACCCGGAGCAAACTTCCAACATGTTTGCAGCCTTGCAAGAAGTCTCGGAGCAGGTCATGGACAGTGACAGGACCCCGCCGGCGCAAAGGGAGGAGCAAAGAAATACTATAACATCAATCGTAGAGCCTGGTAAGACTACGGCCTCCTTTGATCCTACTCATTCTAATTATAATTTTGTTTCGCAGGGGGTTACACGCGTGGAGAAATGTTCTGGAAAATCTGATAAGGCTAGTCTCTCTGGAATTAAAAAGGGAAGTACTAAGAGAAACAGCAAAGGGTCGCAGATGGTGATCACCCAGGCCGGAGGCAGTGTCATCACGCCGTTGAGGCTGGTTTCGGACAATCCTGGCGCTTCTATTATGTCGAACAATTCTAGCACGTTCATTTTTGGGCATCCCCAAACTGGAATGGTCCAAGCTATGGATCTGAATAGCGCTCCGGAGGAAAGCGGTAATCCTAATCCCTCTACCTCTGTTATTTCTCAATGATTTTTATGGCTTGGAACTGCAGGGGTGTGAGAAGTGGTGGTACTAGGCGACATGCTAGGGAACTCCTTAAAATGTCGGATGTTGGCGCGCTTTGTTTCTTGGAAACAAAGACTAAGGTGGCTGATGGTTTATTAAAAATGGCTAATAATCTTGGCTTTTGTTCTTCCTTTATTGTTGACCCTCTCAGTTTTGCGGGAGGCTTACTCCTGGTTTGGAATAAAGATCGTGTTACTCTCGGTGGTCGATCATAATTCTCAGATGATCCATGCAGTGGTCCCACGTCATGATGGTAAGAATATTTGTATTTCCTTTGCTTATGTTAGACCCAATCGTAGGGCGAAAGAAATTTTTTGGCAGGGTTGCAGGGACTATTCCATTCTTTTCAAGAACCTTGGGTCGTTCTTGGTGATTTTAATGACATTTCAGGGCAATCAGATCAATGGGGTACTGGGGAGATCATTCCCAGTTCGGTTGACAAGTTTCTAGACGCGATAAATGACTGCGGGCTCATGGATCTTGGGACCTCGGGGTCCAAATTCTCGTGGTACAGGAAAGTGGGAGATAGAGTCATCCTCAGAAGGAAACTTGACCGAGTCCTTTGGAATATGGAGGCTCAGATTTTCTTTCCCGAAGGAAAAGCCCATATTTTGCCTTGTACTCATTCCGATCATCATCCTGTTCAGTTTGATAGCTCTGCGGGCATCCCTCCGTCGAAGAAAGAAAGACCCTTCAGGTTTGAAGCGGCATGGCTCTTGAGAGACGACTATAGGGGAATCTGGCATCAAGCCTGGAGCTCTTCCTCAGACAATATCTCTAGTGCCATTGATCAGGTGGTAAGTTTGTCCAAAGATTGGAATCATAAAATCTTTGGAAATATTTTTCACAGGAAAAAAAATATCCTAGCAAGAATCGCGGGGATCCAAGCCTCGCCAAATTACGGTTCTGATAGGGGGTTGTTAAGGCTGGAGAAATCGCTCATTAATGATCTTAATATTACCATGAAGCAAGAAGAGGTTTTCTGGTACCAAAAATGTCGCAAGGACTGGATCCAAGATGGTGACAAAAATACCACTTACTATCATCGTGCTACTTTGGTTAGAAGGAACCGTTCTAGGGTCACCATGCTGAAAGTCAATGGTGAGTGGACTTCCGATCCCACAGTCATCAAAGAACATATTACTGATTTTTTTAAATGCCTTTTTGACAGGAGCCAAGATGCGATGAGAGAAACCCCTACCCTTAGAGGTGGGCGCAGCATGAGCGTCAGGCAGACGCAAATCTTGATCCGGCACGCTACGTTGGACGAAGTCCGCCACGCTGTCTTCGGCATGAAACGGTTTGGGAGTCCGGGGCCGGATGGGATCCAAGCGGCTTTCTACCGACATTACTGGGACATAGTTGGTGAATCGGTAACGAAGTTTGTTAATGATTGT
Source organism: Ipomoea nil (assembly GCF_001879475.1). Classification (NCBI taxonomy): domain Eukaryota; kingdom Viridiplantae; phylum Streptophyta; class Magnoliopsida; order Solanales; family Convolvulaceae; genus Ipomoea; species Ipomoea nil. The sequence goes on along the minus strand of NW_017619207.1, from coordinate 292,389 downwards.
CTCATTTCAGGTACCGTCCCTACTGGAATGCTTGAAGCTTACATGACTTTAATTCCCAAGAAAGATAATCCGGCGAGGGACTTTAGGCCGATCACTTTGCTAAATGTGATTTTCAAGATTGTCTCAAAAGTCCTAGTCAACCGGCTAAGACCTGTCATGAAGAAGATGGTGGGGCCGTTCCAAAATAGTTTCCTCCCGGGAAGGTCCACCCTTGATAATGTGGTTATGACACAAGAGGTTATCCACAATATGTCTAAAGCTAAAGGCAAGAAGGGCTTCATGGTTCTCAAATTGGATATCCACAAGGCCTACGACAGTTTAGATTGGGGATTCCTTGAGTCGGTCCTTTGTAAATTTAATTTTCCCAACCGCCTGGTTTCTCTTATCATGTTTTCCCTTAAAGAAAGCACTATATCCATCAATTGGAAAGGGGGTAAGCTTCCCACTTTTGGAGTAGGTAGAGGGGTAAGACAAGGTGACCCTTTGGCCCCCTACTTGTTTATTCTTGCCATGGAAACCCTCTCTTGGGCAATCCAAGAGGAGGTCAATTCTGGACGGTGGAAATCTTACAAAGTGGCGCGTGGGGGTTCAAGCATCTCCCATCTTTTCTTTGCTGACGACCTCATTCTCTTCGGTGAAGCTTCTGAACAACAGCTCAGAATCATTCTTTCTGTGATCGACAAGTTTTCTCGTCAAGCAGGTTTGTCTATCAATCTTAACAAATCTATTACTTATTGCTCTCCTAACACCTGTGACAGGATCAAGAGGCGCTTAGGGGAGGTTGCGGGGATTCCTGTGTCTGACAACATGGGAAAATATTTGGGGATCCCTATCTTGCAGAAAAGAGTTACAAAAGACACTTTCGGTTATATTCTGGAAAAGATGAAGAGGAGACTCACGGGTTGGAAACGGGACTCCCTTAGTCTCGCGGGAAGAAGGATTTTGACCCAATCGGCCTTGGCAACCATCCCAGTCTATTCTATGCAAGCTCTGGCCCTTCCTAAAAGCACTTGCGATAACATTGATAAGATTTGTAGAGATTTCTTGTGGGGGGACACGCAGGAAAAAAAGAAGATCCATTTGGTGAACTGGAACGAAGTGTGCCATCCTCGTGAGTCGGGAGGTCTCGGTCTTCGTAAAGCAAGCCACTTCAATGAAGCCCTTCTCACTAAACTCGCCTGGCAGATGTGTGGTAAGTCCGACAAACTCTGGATTCAAGTTATGAGAGACAAGTACGTTAAGAATGGTGATTTCTTCTCCGCCAAAGTCCTGGGTAACGCATCGTGGGCTTGGAAAAGCATAATCAAGGGGAGAAGTGCAGTCATCAACAATGCGACTTGGATAGTTGGCAATGGGAAATCAATTAACATTTGGAAAGACTGGTGGGTAGGAAGCAAGCCACTCGGCCTTGAACAAAGCATCGATATACCGGAGGAGCTTGGTTCCTGCATGGTAAGTGATTTCATCCTCCAGAATAGAAGCTGGGATCTCCCCAAGCTAAAAGAGGTCCTCCCGGATCACATTATTAACAACATCCGTGCTATCCCGATCCCTCTCGACGATAGAAGGCAAGACTCCATGGGGTGGACAAATGGCGAAGCTGGTAAGTTCTCAACGAAATCAGCTTATGCTTGTGTTGCAGGTATTGACGAGGATAGCATGGACTGGTCTTGGCTCTGGAAACTGAAGTGCTGGGAAAAAGTTAAAGTATTCCTCTGGCTCATCCTCAAAGGGCGGTTGCTCACCAATGCGGAGCGCTTTAGGAGGCATCTGGCAGATTCCAGCTTGTGCCCATGTTGCGGCTTGGCGGAGGAGTCCATCAAACATCTTCTCTGGGAATGCAGCACTGCACGGACGGTGTGGCATCTTTCGGATACGCCGGCAATATTCGATTTCCTGATTCACTGGACGGTAGATCAATGGGTTAAAACTAACTGCTCCAACCAACAGAGTAGCAGTTGGCCCTCCCATTTTGTGTTCAACCTTTGGGCGATTTGGAACAATAGAAATATGTGGGTTTTTCGGCATCAACAATCCAACCCCCTTTCAACCGTCCAAAAGGTAAAATCCCAGGTTCAGGAGTTACTGGAACCATCGAAGAAAGGTGAAGTGATCAAAGCACGGGCAAACTGGGTACAATGGCTTCCACCGGCTCATGACTGGTTTAAACTCAACACTGATGGAGCATCCAAACGTAACTCAGGCCTTGCATCCGCAGGTGGGCTGGTGCGGGACAATTTGGGTGGTTTTGTTTGGGGTTTCACCACAAACATTGGTAAAGCTGATAGCTTCATGGCAGAACTGTGGGGCCTAAGGGAGGGTCTACGGCTCTGCCTCGAGAAGGGGTTTCGTCGGGTTATAATTGAAATGGATTCTAAAGCCATTATTGATCTCCTCCAGGATGATAGGGACACAGAGGACTATGGGAGTGCGCTTCTGTAGGACTGTCTTGCCTTGGTGCCCGAGTTTGAAGGGATCTCGTTTAACCATATCTTCAGAGAAGCCAACACCTGTGCAGACTTCTTGGCCAACCTCGCGCAAACTAAAGATTGGGGTACTTGGGTTTTCACAGAACCCATGGAAGGTCTCATCCCTCTCCTCGCTCGTGATGCGGGAGGGGCCAGCTCCCATAGAATCTCTTAATCTGAGGCACAGCCTCTCTTTCCTCACCAAAAAAAAATATAGATAATCCTATAATTATTAGTGTAGTGGCCCATTTTTAATTCGTCTCTCACCTTAAGTATATGTTAAAACCTAACGTTTATGTAAGTACAAATCTAAAAATTCTTTTACGTAAAATTACAGATAAGACTATTAGGACTAGTATTAGGACTCTTTGTTTTTGAGTTACATTATGAATCCCTAATCTAGTCTTCTTATGATTCGCTCTTGTATATATTCCATCAATCTATACCGTTGTAATTACTGTTTATCTAATACAGTATATATAGTTTTTCATCTGAAATCAGTAGTCTCAAGTTCCTTTCCTATTTTCTCTCAATGGAACCCCAGGGCAATAATATTGACGGATCTGCTAACTCCTCTGAACGTACCGTTTCTAATGCTGCCATTACTTCCTCCTATTCTATGGCTGTCAATTCGCTTTCTACTGCCCATCGCTTTATTAGTATTAACTATTAAGCTTACCCACAAAAATTTCTTATTATGGAGGGCGCAAGTAGTTCCCTTTTTAGAGGGACATAGGCTCATGGGATTTATTGATGAGACCAACCCATGCCCGTCGACCTTCCTGCCGATTGTCGCTGACGGCGAACCACAGCCAAACCCGGCCCATGCCGTATGGTATTGCCACGACAAAGCATTAATGTCAATGCTGATTTCGTCTCTCTCCGAAGAAGTGATGCACTTCGCCGTTGGACGTCATACGTTGCGGGAGCTTTGGGTGTCCATAGAGCAGTGTCTAGCTTCTTCGTCTCGTGCCCGGTCGCTTAATCTTCTCGTTCAGCTTTAGTCACTCAGGTAGGGTGACTCCTCTATTGCTGATTATATTTGTAACAACCCCTTTTTCTAAATCCTAAAACCCGATAATAACATTCTAACAAGGATTAATCAAGGCTAGACTAAATAAACTAGGATAACAATCCATATAGATAAACTAAGGGGAATGTCACCGCCACAGTCACCCACTCTCGATAATTGCACAGGCTAACAAAACTAATGAAAACTAGAGTTAAAGCTCAACAAAACATCATAACGTGGAGAACAAACCCCGGTGTATACGCACCATCAAAACAAGGTAGTTGAACTACAACTAACAATAAAGTGCTAATAAGGGGGGTGGGTACTGAAGTAACTACTACTGAATCTAGAGCTATGCACTACTCTATCACGCGCGCTCTCAAGCACTGGGTCCACATGAAAGGGGTTATAAAAGCACCTAGGAATAACTAAAACACTGTGATACAAATTGGTTCAACTGAGAAGCTGGACATTGTTGAGAAAATGAACCAACTTAAAATATTTTCACATCTCGTCGAAGACTCTTTTGGTGTCATATGTTTAGAGGTTCATCAATGTTTACCACGATCTTGGCAACTAGTCTTCATGGCCTATGATTTCGATCACAACATCAAAAACCTCAGAATACTCGAACTCAACATGACAAGGGAGTAGAATTTAAACATTGAAATCTACACATGAACTGATTGAGCAATATTTAACGGTAGAGGAGAAGTTTCCCTGAGCGATACATGCATACATTCTTAGCGTTTGCTACAATAGTGGTCCAAAATATTTCTCCATTGTTCATTGTTATGAACAAGAAAATGAGGAACATGAATGAATGGAGTTTTTAGATGATCTAATCTAGGTTGGGAGTTGTCGGGTTAGCCATGACTTTTGGTATATCTTTTTCAGCATTTGAACTCTTGTAATTCACTCCAATTTATACTGGAATATCTCCTCACATAATCTTGAAAAAGCTTTCCTTGAAATATGGATAAACACTCATCCAAATTTTCTCCCTAAAAAGCCTCATCTCTTGCTTGAATGAACAATAACCACAAGATTAAATCTTCATGAAAAAGTCTCCTGACATAATTAATTAATTAATTAATATAATAGCTAACTAAAACTTTAATTAATTTAGACTAAAAAATAAATATACTATTTCACTTACAGACATAATCTCTACACTATCGCCGTGACGCCGTCGAAGTTCAAACTTTAGTCTCTTTTTCCAAATTTAATTCAAACACTGTCGAACTATTGAGTTAAGCTCATGCGGACAAAAATTTCTTAATATCATATCAACGTATATAAAAGGAAATTAATGTTGTTACGGTAGGAGGCAGCTGGCCAACCGGAAGTTAGTTGTTGTTATTAATGGAGGTTCGCATGACATGCCGATCCATTATTGGTATTCAATGCTGGTCACTGGTCAGAGATAGCAACATTACATTATGCATGCAGTAAACATTACTAAGGGAGTAATTAAGGGGTAGACAATATTTTTCTTAGTGTATTGTCTTAGGGGTAGACAATATTTTTCTTAAGGGGTAAACATTACTAGTGTATTGTCTCAATTTCGTTTAATTTATTAGTGTATAGTAGTAAACACGTGACAAATCTTAATTGAGAGACAAAGAACACAGGGGAGGTTTTTTTTTTTTTTTTTTTTCCTTTACACGGATGAATGTGTAGTATATATTAATATCAGTCTCAACTAAAAACCACTTCGAGTCTGATAATTTGACTTGACACTAAATTAAAAAATATCTTTTGTCTTAACTAAAGATCTAAATTAATATTTTTTTAAAAAAATCTAAATTAATAAATAGATTTCATATTTATGTTTTATATATCATATGCTCAATATATGAGTTCGAACCATAGGCTTTTCTATTGTTCTATATATATAGATACATACTTATACATAAATAAATAAATAAATAAATAAATATATACATACATATATATATATATATATATATATATATATATATATATATATATATATATATATATATATATTTGTGTGCGTGTACAATATAAGGATCGGATGAGTTCTGGTGCGGATATAGCTTCTCGTGCGAATGTGCGGTTAACACAAAAAGACGCACCTTAAGCATTAAAATGACGGTGCACCTTAATTACACAAACCACACCCTTAAGCACACAAACAAAGCACCTTAAAAACAAAAACGACGCACCTAAAGTTTTAAAATGGCGCACCTTAAGTACACAAACCACGCAACTTAAGCACACAAACAAAGCACCTTAATAACACAAATCACGCATTTAAAGTTTTAAAGTGGCGCACCTTAAGTTTCAACAACTACGCACTTTAAACATACAAATCACGCACCTTAAAAAGGAAAGTAAGGCCCTTTAAGAATGAAAACACTCACCTAAAGCTTTAGGCCGGTGCACCTTAAGTTTAAAGAACTGACGCACCTTAAGCACACAAACCACGCACCATAAGAAGAAAAACCATGCACCTAAAGCTTTAGATTGACGCACTTATATTTTCAACACCTGACGCACCTTAAGCGACACATACAGTACAAAATCACTCACCTTACGCATAAAAGTCATGCACATTAAGAAGGAAAACCACCCACCTTAAATTTGACCTAGATACAAAAACACCAAATTGTCACCGCGCGTTTTTTAAATCACTATTAATCCTGGACATTGATTTAGACAATATCATTGGCTTATATTTAACCGCACAACCACATCTGGGAAGGCCTACCGCACGCGAACAAAATTATATATATATATATATATATATATATATATATATATATATATATATATATATATATATATATATATATATACAAAAAGACGCACCTTATGCAATAAAATGACGGCGCACCTTAATTACACAAACCACGCCCCTTAAGCACACAAACAAAGCACCTTATTAAGAACACAAACGACGCACCTTAAGTACACAAACCACGCAACTTAAGCACACAAACAAAACACCTTAAGAACACAAACCACGCATTTAAAGTTTTAAAGTGGTGCACCTTAAGTTTCAACAACTACGCACTTTAAACATACAAATCACGCACCTTAAAAAGGAAAGTAAGGCCCTTTAAGAAGGAAAACATGCACCTAAAGCTTTAGGCAGGTGCACCTTAAGTTTAAACAACTGACGCACCTTAAGCACACAAACCACGCACCTTAAGAAGAAAAATCACGCACCTAATGCTTTAGATTGACGCACTTATATTTTCAACACCTGACGCACCTTAAGCGACACATACAGTACAAAATCACTCACCTTAAGCATAAAAACCATGCATATTAAGATGGAAAACCACCCACCTTAAATTTGACCTAGATACAAAAACACCAAATTGTCACTGCACGTTTTTTAAATCACTATTAATCCTGGACATTGATTTAGACAATATCATTGCTCATATTTAACCGCACAACCACATCTGGGAAGGCCTACCGCATGCGAACACAATTATATATGTATATATATATATATATATATATATATATATATATATATATATATATATATATATATATATATATATAAAGACGCACCTTAAGCATTAAAATGACGGTGCACCTTAATTACACAAACCACGCCCCTTAAGCACACAAACAAAGCACCTTAAGAACACAAACGACGCACCTAAAGTTTTAAAATGGCGCACCTTAAGTACACAAACCACGCAACTTAAGCACACAAACAAAGCACCTTAAGAACACAAACCTCGCATTTAAAGTTTTAAAGTGGCGCACCTTAAGTTTCAACAACTACACACTTTAAACATACAAATCACGCACCTTAAAAAGGAAAGTAACGCACTTTAAGAAGGAAAACATGCACCTAAAGCTTTAGGCCGGTGCACATTAAGTTTAAACAACTGACGCACCTTAAGCACACAAACCACGCACCTTAAGAAGAAAAATCACGCACCTAATGCTTTAGATTGACGCACTTATATTTTCAAAACCTGACGCACCTTAAGCGACACATACAGTACAAAATCACTCACCTTAAGCATAAAAACCATGCATATTAAGAAGGAAAACAACCCACCTTAAATTTGACCTAGATACAAAAACACCAAATTGTCACCGCACATTTTTTAAAGAGTTAATTCCAGCAATGGCCCTCCGGCTATATTGATTTTCTAAAATTAGTGCTTGACTTTTAATTTGGACACTTTAGGTCCCTTGACTTTCAATTTCTTTCCAATTGAGGTCCTTTCGTCAGAATACGGTTAATTGAATTTTAAATGAAGGGGTAAATTCATAATTTCACCTACCTATGTATTATTCTTAGTATTTCTCCATTGTATACGCGATATATATGAAGATAATCTTAGTCAAAACCCTAAAATGTTCCTCGTCGTTCCCCATTTGCTGACTACTCATGTGTGCGTTCCTCTATTATTGAGATGTTTACAAGGTATAACAGCGAAATATGAAGGGAGAAATACGAAGAATAATACATAGGCAGGTGAAAGGACGAGTTTACCCCTCCATTTAAAGTCTAATGAACCGTATTCTAACGAAAGGACCTCAATTGGAAAGAAATTGAAAGTCAAGGGACCTAAAGTGTCCAAATTAAAAGTCGGGGACTGATTTTGGAAAATCACTATAGTCGGAGGACCATTGCTGGAATTAACTCTTTTTTAAATCACTATTAATCCTGGACATTGATTTAGACAATATCATTGCTCATATTTAACCGCACAACCACAATCTGGGAACGCCTACTGCACGCGAACACAATTATATATATATATATATATATATATATATATATATATATATATATATATATATATAGGGTGGGTCCAAATGTAATCAAATTGATCCATCATTAAAAAGTTAGGACTGTTCTAAAGTTATCAATGGTTGAAGGTTTTAATAAAAAATTAAATGGTAAATTTTATAAAGTAAATCGCCTTTTTAACTCTTACTTTTTAACAAACTTCAATCATTGATCTTTCCAAATGAATGGATCAGATAAATCATTACTTTTTACACGAGTATACACACAAACATATATATATATATATATATATATATATATATATATATATATATATATATATATATATATATATATATATATATATATATATATATATATATATATATATAGAGAGAGAGAGAGAGAGAGAGAGAAATTACACTTTTGGTCTATGATTATAGGGGTGGTGGTAATTTCAGTTCGTGACTTTTAAAACTAACAATTTAGTCCTTTAAGTATGCTTTTTTCACACATTTGGTCCTTCCGGCCAATTTGCCGGTTGATTTTGGCCGGAAAGACACATTCATTTGTTTATTAAATTTGTTGGGGGTGCAAAATGGTCTAATATGTTTGAGAAAAAAGGGGATAAACGTTGGCTTCTATTTCCCACCTTAATTAACATCCATGCAAGTAGGGTTTTCGATTTTTGGGGGAGGCGACGGAAGCACGAGAGAAGTTGGAAGAGAAGAAAGCAATCGCACGCACCATTCTCCATCAGCTCGTCCTGGGTATGGCTAATTCATATTCTTCTTGTTCTTCTAATTCCGCTACTTAGTACTATGAATTTGGGGAAAGGTTTCCAATTATCCATTGTAGATGTGGTGAACAATTGAAAATTCGAACTTCATGGACAAATGAAAATCCCGGTCGTAGATTTTGGCAATGCTCCGGTGCTATTGTAAGTTTTTCTTTTTAAAGGTTTTTGTAATTTTTGTACGGGATGTATGAATGAAATTGATTAAATGTTCTTTGAATTAATCCATGGTAATGTGGGATGTGGATTTATTGATTGGTATAATCCTCCAATGTGCTATCGTTCAAAGATAATAATTCCGGGATTGCTGAAACGCATCAACCGACAAGATGATGAGATACAAAAATTAAATATGAAGCTTAAAGGTAATAAAGATGATGGCAAAGTGGTTGGTAGTTCTAATTGGATGAACAATGTTGTAGCAGTGTTTGTTGTAATATTTGCTCTATTTATTGGTTGTAGGTTTTGGTAGTGAACTGATCCAAAGAAGTGGTCTGTATGTGTAATGTATTTTGGTAAAGTAAACATTATGGTACGGTTTGGTACTGTAAGAATTATGGTATGTTTTGGTAATGTAAGAATTATGGTATGTTTTGTTAATGTAAGAATTATGGTTTCTTTTGGTAATGTAAGAATGATGGTAGATTTTGGTTTACAATTCACCAGTGATATACTGTTTTAGCAAGACTGCACCAGCCCATGATTTCATTGCAAAATAGCTAATTACAAAAGAGCTGATTTCATTAGTCAAGACTTGCTTACAATTCACAAAAAAAGTGAGTGTTGGTAATGTACAACACCACCACCTGTTGCTAGTTTTCAAACAATATGACCAAAATCTACAAAATAAGTTACAGTTTGAAATCATTCAGCAGCACTTAGTTACCAAAACATACAAACTAACTTCAGCATTATATTACAAAAAGTTTCCAAAACCAAATCAAAGTTAACATGCAATCACTCAATGTCAATTGGGTCATCCTGGTTGCCAAAGAACTTGGACTTCATTACTGTTTTGCTCCTTTTGTAATATGGGTTTTTCCGGTTTGATTCCTTCAATTTGGTTCCCCTCTTGGATTTGGCTTGCTTTTGAATAGCATGGATGCCCCCACTTTGGTTCACTTGCTGATCCCCTGATCTAGTCTGGTCATCAACCTGCTGTGCCCTTTGTCCTAATCCACTCTGTTCCCCTTGTCCATGCTGCTGCTGTCCTAATCCACTATGTTCCCCTTGTGAATGCTGCTGCTGCTCTCTTGTAGGCAAATTGATGGGGATTTGGTGGGTAGCATAGATGACCCTCTTCTTTGGCTTCAACTGTAAAACAAACAGTTTAAGTTTCAATTGGTTTATACACAGTTTACTCTAATGCAACAGTATATAATATTAAACCTTTTTATTTGGATTAGATGGACACTTCCTAGCATTATGTCCAGCCTCCCTACATACAGAACAGTGCAGTTGAATGTGATTTCTGGACACTCTATTTCCATCTTGGGTCAACTCAGCGGCTGATTTTATCCTTAACTTTTTGGGCCTTCCAACCTGAATAACACCAACAACTGAAATCAAATTTCATACACTACACAGTAAAAGGATAATGGGTCAGCAATAAGCAATTACCTTGGCAAAATACAAGGGTGGCAAGGGGGGGGGGGGGGGGTCTGTCACACCTAGGCCGCTCAGCAGGACCTGCCATTGGATTGATACATGCACTATATATCTTCAGATAGGTTTCTTTTGAATAGCATGAATGGACAAAGTCAAACACTCCACCATTCCCATATTTTTTCCATATAGCACATATTGCGTGCTTGCATGGAATGCTAGTAAGCTCCCACCTCCTACAAGAACATTGTTTTCTTTCCAGGTCAACTTGCTGCTGATCCCCATATATGTGTCTAACCTCAAACTTGAAGAAATCACATTGGGTTTCCAAGTAACCAGCTGCAGCCTTCTCAATTTGCTTCAACTTCCTGACAATTTTAGGACATATCAAAGACTTCCATTCTGCTGCTTTCTGTCTATTCTAAAACAATTTAGCTATCATCATTTTCCTTATAATTTCTAGGCACTCAATGATTGGCTTTTCCCTTGCTTCCATTATAGACGCATTCCAAGACTCACAAATGTTATTTACTAACATGCCGCAATGGAATTTTGTAGAGAAGTGGGATCTAGACTATTCTGTTGGGCTCTTATCACCTAACCATTGGTATGCAGCTTCATCTAATCTCCTTAGTGTAGTTAAAGCATCAGTGAAAGCATTTACAGTGTTAGCCCTAGCACAAGCCCATAATGCATCCTTAATAGCCTTACCTTGGAAACCTGCCACCTTCATATTTGCATGTAGGTGTCTCACACAAAACCTGTTCTCCACACCAGGTAGCACTTCAACAAAGTCTGGAATTAATCCCTTCTGTTTGTCACTTATGAAGCAGTAGTCATCCTCCTCCGTGTCACTTATCTGCATATCATCTTTCAAAAGCCGTAGAAACCATATCCAAGATTCCTTTTTCTCTCCTTCCACAATAGCATAAGCTAGTGGAAATATACTACCATTTGCATCTATAGTAACAACAGTCAGAAGCATCCCACCAGTTTCAGATTTAAGGTGACAACCATCTACCCCTTTCAGTCCTCTACAATTCCTGAAGGCTTGCTTGCTACTTTTCCAACAAACATACATTCTCAGAAATCTCTCCTGGCCACTTCCATCAGTTAAGTCACTCAACTTCACAATACATGATGTCCCTGGATTTGTTGTTAAAATTTCTTCACGATACCTCCAAATCTTTTTGAAGTTGGCTTCCTCATCACCTACTCTTATCTTCTTTGCCTTCCAAATAGCCCTATATGCTTGTGAATCACTCACATAAAATCCCTCCTCTGTGCACACCTTAACCCTGAACTTTCTCATCATCCAATCTGGGTGGTCTTTTAACTGAGTTGACCATCTCTTAGCAACCACACTTGATTTCACCATTGAGTTCTCCCAAACCCAAGAACAACCTTCATGTTCATCTACCATGTTCAAAATCCTCCATGAGAGTGACCCTATTACTTTCCTCAACCCTATTCTCCAAGGGCAACCCTCCTGTGTACACTTAACAATGACCCTTTCCTTGTCATTTTTAAGTGTTCTAATTTCTTTGTCATTATTGAAAGCATAATTTTGAACTGCTTCCCTAAACTCTTGTTTGGAAGCAAATGTCATGCCTAAAGTGAAATGGGGGTCTTTCATATCTGTTGCAGCTCTAAATATAGGCCATTTGCTTTCCCTATCATCATCACTATCAGAATCCACTACTGACTCCTCATCATAAAAGTTGATTTCATCCAAATTCTTAACCTTTTTCTTTGTTTCAGCTACAATAACCTGCTCATCTACTTTATCATCCTCTACAGTGAAATCAACAACCTGGTCATCATCCCCAGCCCCTACAACAACCTGCTCATCTACCCCCAAACTCTGTACCTCAATCTCATCTTCCCAATCACTTTCTGGCTCAAGTACTTCCATATCTGCTTCAATCAAGTCCAACTCATCCATTGTTTCAACCCAAAACTCCAACATATTACTTGGGTTGACCTCATTCAATATAGATATAACATCATTGTCTGATTGTAGCAACTTCAAACTATCATTCCAATAACAATAAATCAGTGCTCCAACCTCACTATACCTAACTGTTTTATCTTATCCTTCAACACATCTAGACACACTTCATTAGCTTCCATTCTTTCATACAGTTCTACATCACCACCAAAGTATTTAACTTCACCAACCCTATTTACTATCCCATTATGGAAAAGGACAACTGAAAATGGGCCAACACCATCTCCTGTAAAGTCATCATTCACACATGCAACAGTCAACATAGTGGTACCTACAAGACAAAAAAAAAAAAAACAATAAAGTCATATGCTAATGTTTCCTGATCACAAAAGTATAAACATAATGGTCCCCACAGAATAACAAAAATGTATCCTAAGCCCTATATATGCACATCACAAAATCAGTAAACTATAACAGTAGTATTGGTCCCCACCGACCACCAAAACAATTTCCCATACTCATCAGAATTCATACTAAGAATAATACACAACATAATGGTCCATGATGTTATCACATTTGTGCTTGTTTTTATGGTTATTTTGAATCATCATAGTAATTAAGTTCTCTAATTTTGCTTATTTAATACAGGTTTTCCTTGCTATTATCATTTAATTATGGTTCGTACTTGTTTTGAATGTTTTACGGTGTTTGTTAGTGTTTTTGAACCATTGTAGGTCAATTCTATGAGCAAGGGAAGTTCAAGGATGAGTTTGGAGCAATTTTGGACAAGTTCGGAGCCCAAAATACTCGACGCGTCGAGCCAAAAGCTCGACGCGTCGAAAATTTCCAGAAAGTTTGGTGATCGAGATCTGCTGGTCTCGACGCGTCGAGACTTCGCTCGACGCGTCGAGCGGAAGACGAAGTCGCGGCATTATTTTGTCCACTGCCGCAAAGTTTAAAATTAAGGCGCTGGAATCACCAATCACCAACAGTGAAGGGCATTGTTAATCTCCACTTCAATTTCCAAATTCAAAGGCGCAAACTTCAATTTTTAAATTCCAATTCCAACTCCAATTAAAGGCGGCAATTTCTTTTAATTAAATATAGGAATTATAATTTGAGTCCAATTTTGTACAAGATTCCTATTTCATCTCAACTTTGTACCCACTATAAAATCCCTCCTTCCTCAACCCTAAGAAGACAGAGAGATTTTGAGAGTTCTTTGTAGACAAGAAAGAGAGAAATCGAGAGGCTCAAGTCGTCTTTGGAAGCAAGGAGGAAGCCAGGGAGATTTGGGAGAATCGCTTGGTTAATTCTTGTACTCTTCTGATGATTTGTAATCCTTTATTCATATTTGCTATGTATAATTTAGCCATGCTCGGCTAAATTCCTTAGGGATTTTTGGGTGAATTTGTTTATGAACCTATGTGCCTAGTTCGTTAATTTCTTAATATATTTATGTTTGGTTTTATGATTTGTGTTGCAATCTTGTTTTAATCTGTTGTTGTTGGTAGTTAAAGGCCTAAATTACTAGCTTCACAGTCATGTTTGTGTCACCAATGGGAGTTGGGGCATAAATTAGGGCACACACGATTACACCTAATGGTTGGTCCTTGGGAAAGGGGAACTTATTAGGGGAAGTTTATTCTAGATTATTGCTCATCGGGAGATGGTAGTAATTAGGAATAATTGAATGCTGATCTTTGATATTATTGGGTGTTTAAGCCATGGGAGTGGAAATTCACTAGGAATAGAGATTACGGGAGTAATTCGATTCCACTTTGCATTCCCATACAAATCTTAATTCCAAACCAAATATTACAAACGTTAATTGGCACTAGGTGATTAAACATTGTGATCCCAAGAATCCTATTTTGCTCTATTGTCTACAAAACCTTGCTACTTATTTTATTCTGCTTGTTATTTTATGCAATCAATCAACCTTCAAGTTTTGTTCGGACTAGTTTCATATGAGTAACCTAGTAGCTAGTGATTAGTACACCACCTCTCTGTGGTTCGACAACCCGAATACTCCGGGTATTATTTGTTTGCCCCAAATTACAGCAATCAAATTGGCGCCGTTGCCGGGGAGGTGGCGTTACGTACTGACATTGGTGAAAGTCTTACTTTAGGAGTCTAGTTCATTTATTTATTTATTTATTTATTTATTTTATTTATTTGCTAATCCATAACAAGTTCCTTGTTCTTGAGTGTGATTTTGCTTTGAATCTAAGAACTTGGCTTTTTATGCATACACGATCTCGTGGGAAAGAAGGATTATTACCTTTGAATCTTGAGATTGAGAAAAGAGCCAAGTTTCTTAGGAAATAAACTAGGACGGCACAGGTACAAGAAAATCAAGCTGGAGGGAGATCAATGTCTGACTACCTTGCTCCGGATGTTGAGGAGCATGGTAGCATCAATATTCCAAATGTGGAGGCCAATAACTTTGCGATCAATCCGGCCATACTCAGCATGGCTGCGGCAGATCGATTTGGAGGAATGCCCACGGAAGATCCCAATGCTCACGCCACCAAGTTCCTACGACTTTGTGGCACTTTCAAGATAAATGGAGTCACTCAAGATGCTGTCAGACTTAGGCTTTTTCCCTTTACACTGAAGGACAGGGCTGAAGATTGGTTATCCTCACATCCAGATAACCATTTTGACACTTGGGACAAATTACATGGAGAATTTTTGAAGAAGTTCTATCCTATCTCCAAAACTCAACGGATGAGAAGGGCAATTCAAAACTTTAAGCAACTGGCAACTGAGTCCCTCACTGAGTCTTGGGAGAGATTTAAGGAATTGAAGAGGCAATGTCCACACCATGGATTTCAGAGTTGGGATTTGATGATGTCTTTCTATGAAGGATTGCTGGATAATTCTAGGATTTTGGTGGATGCTTCTTCAGGTGGTTCGTTCACGATTCTAGAGCCAACACAAGCCGAGGAACTATTGGAGAAAATTGCTATGAATGGATCTACTTGGTACACGGAAAAGTCTACACAAAAGCTTGTAGGAGGAATTCATGATGCGGGGCAGTTAGCCGATTTGTCAACAAAGTTGGATAATGTGGTCTCCTTGGTTCAAAAACTTGCCCAAATCACCAGCCAAAATCACAATTCAGGGGATTGTATCGACGAGTTCAATTCCCAAACCTCTATGGAGCAAGTTAATATGTTGGGATATAATAGGCCTCATCAACAGTCTTACCAACCTCAAGGGACCTACCATCCTAATAATTCAAGGAACCATCCCGGTTTTTCATGGAGCAACCCAGTGGGAGCTGCCAACCCTCAACACTTTGCTAATAGAGGTCCTCTGGGTTATCAAGGTACTCAAGTTCAATCTAAATTTCCCGTTTCAGAGGCCCCACCACAATCGAATACGGACGCTTTGTTGGAAAAATTGATTAAATGTCAGTTAGAGATTACAGAAAGGATGGATAAAATGGAAGCTCGCCAAAATCTGGTTGAAAGGCAATTAGCAAATCAACCTTCTATATCAAGTACTAAAGTCACAGGGAAGTTGCCAGCTATGCCTGAAAATCCAAGGGAGCATGTAAATGCAATTGTTACAAGGAGTGGCAAAATACTTGAAGAGCCACCTCTTCCAATCAAAGCATCAATTCCTAAAAAGACAGTTGAGGAGAAGATTGAAGAGATACTTGGTGGTATAGAAGAT
Organism: Ipomoea nil; assembly: GCF_001879475.1. Taxonomy (NCBI): domain Eukaryota; kingdom Viridiplantae; phylum Streptophyta; class Magnoliopsida; order Solanales; family Convolvulaceae; genus Ipomoea; species Ipomoea nil. The sequence continues at coordinate 276,132 of NW_017619207.1, read as the reverse complement.
GAGCCAATTACTGTGCAAAATAATCCACAAGTTCAAAAGGAAGTAGAGAAACCTGTGAGAAGGTATGTACCCCCATTGCCTTTTCCTCAAAAACTTGAAACAACAAAAGAAAGTAGGTGGAAAAAGTTTTTGGAGATTGTTGAGAGTTTGAAAGTTTCAGTTCCCTTACTTGATTTGCTTTCACAAGTTCCCTCTTATGGAAAATTTTTGAAAGAGATTCTAGCTAAGAAAAAGAAGTATGGGGAACGAGAGATGGTAGCTGGGGCACAAGAGTATCAAGCGTTGACCCCGGGAATTGGGAGGAATATACCTAAGCATAGAGATCCGGGGAAGTTCACAATTCCTTGTGTGATTGGAGGCCGACCTTTAAAGGGATCCCTTTGTGATTTAGGAGCTAGTGTGAGTGTTATGCCTCTTACTCTTTGTCAAGGGTTAGGGTTGGGAAAACCAAAACCAATCCAATTCACCTTAGAAATGGCGGACAGATCCATCGTTAAGCCTATTGGAATCCTTGAAGATGTCCCAGTTCGTGTGGACAAGTATTTTGTGCCTTGTGATTTTATTGTGATAGATGTCCAAAGGAACTTAGACGTTCCACTCATTTTGGGGAGACCCTTCCTAGCCACTATTGGAGCAATGATTGATGCAAGGAAAGGGTCCATGATTTTTGACTTTGGGGAGGAAAAGGTGGAATTTAATGTTCTTGATGAGCCAAAAATCATTGAGTGCAAGTCAATCTTGCACATCGATCCTACTCTCAAGGTGTCACATGATGAGTATTTGCATTTGAAGAGTCTATGGGGTGATGAGATCAAACTCGCGGATCAACCAGGATGAGCACTCCATAACCAGGTTAGGTCGAGCTAGCGACGTTAAACTTAGCGCTTCATGGGAGGCACCCCATGTTATCTTTTATTTATTTCATATTTATTGCTTTCTAGTTCAATTTTATTGCTTTCTAGATTCGTTTTAGTGCTTTCTAGTTCGTGATTATTTTATTGCTTTTTAGTTTTCTCTTTTCTCTTGTTCTACTTTTCTTTTATTTTGCATCAGGGACGATGCAAAGTTTAAGTGTGAGGGGGAGGAATCATTAATTTAGGGATATTTCTAAATTTTAAAAATTTTTGCTTTTGCTTGGATGACTCATATGCTATTTTTGGTGAATAAGTTACTTGTCTTAGCATGCAGTTACAATTACTCTCTCTTGTTGGTTTGTGGTTTGTTTTAGTGGTGCTTGCTGCATCTCAATTTGTGATGGATGATTTGAGGTGTAACACATATTTGATCTATTCCCTTGCCAATAGCTTTGTTAACCACTCAATTAGTGGTGCTTGCTGCATCGCAAAGTTTAAGTGTGTGTGCCATTTTCTTTCTGTTAATTGTTAGAACAACTGTATTTTATTAAAACATTAAAAGAATTTGATTCAAAATAAATCATATATATATATATATATATATATATATATATATATATATATATATATATATATATAGGGTCAGGTTCCTGTGAGAACATGCTTTCCCGTGCGGTTAGTGCGGCATCCACCATTAGGTATGCATAAATGCACCACACAGTGTTCGAAAATACACCATTACGTATGGTGTATTTTTTTTTGTGTGTGTAGTGCATTTTTTGACATTTCGTTCTGGTGTATTCTCGAACACTGTATAGTGTATTATGTATACCTAATGGTGTATTATGTATGCCGCACTGACTGCACGGGAAGACCTGTTTTCACAGGAACCAAAATCTATACACATATATATATATATATATATACATATATATATATATATATATATATATATATATATATATATGTATGTATGTATGTATGTATGTATGTATGTATGAATTATTTTGAATCAAATTTCTTTTACTGTTTTAATTTTTTTTTTTTAAAAAAAAAGTTGTTCTAACATTAATAGAATGAAAATGACATGCATACATGAGTACGAAATTATTTATGAGCTTGCTTGGGATCAGTTGGTGTAGGATGGGGATAGTGGCCCATTCAGTTAATATTATTCAATCATTATACCGTTGACCATGGTCCACAGTGGACCCTGGTCCTATACGACGCTGTTTTGAATTTTAATTTTAACGGCCATCGTTTGTTGTTCAATTCACGTTTTTAGAATTTTTTCTTTTTGTTCTTTTTTTCTTTTTTTCTTTTTTTTTTTTACTGTAAAACATGTGTATGTATATCGTGTTATGTGTTTCTATACCTCATGTTACACAATGTTGTTTCTTAAGCGTAAGGATTCTGTACCGGAAATTGATTATTAGTTGTATAACACAAAACATACTGTGTCTTATATTACGAATTTATGTCTTGTATTATGAAATTATGTGCATATAGGACATAAATTATTTACATAAATCAGACTTGAGAATAAGTAAAATAGAAAACATGTGTATGTATCTCGTGTTATAAGTTTCTGTACCTCATGTAACGCAATTCTGTACCATAAGCGTACGGATTCTGTATCTTAAGCGTACGGATTCTGTACCTGAAATTGATTAGTAGTTGTATTTTACGAATTTATGTCTTGTATTATGAAATTATGTGTGTATAGGACATAAATTATTTACATTAATCAGATATGATAATAACTAAAATAGAAAACATGTGTATATATCTCGTGTTATAAGTTATTGTACCTCATGTTACACAATTTTGTACCTTACGCGTATGAATTCTGTACCTGAAATTGATTAATAGTTGTATAACACAAAACATATTGTTTCTTATTTTACAGATTTAATTTATGTCTTGTATTATAAAATTATGTGCCTATAGGACATAAGTTATTTACATAAATTAGATATGAGAATAAGTAAAATAGAAAACATGTGTATATATCTCGTGTTATAAGTTTTTGTACTTCATGTTACGCAATTTTGTACTTTAAGCGTATAGATTTTGTACTTAGAATAAATTAAAATTTATGTTAAAATATGAGAAATGAAAAATTACATAATGTATTTTTTTAATTTTTTTTTAAACCAACAAAACTTTCATTAAATATCAAAACTGTTCACACGAAACAAACTAGAAAAAACAATTAGGAATAAACTCGCAATACTCAAACAAAACACCACTTTGATTACATAGCGATTTCCATGCTAACTCATGAGCCGGCATATTGAATTCTCGGTGCACGAAATATATAGAAGCTGACTCAAAATACTGCAATAGCCATTGAATTTCATGAATGATACCACCATATGGAGTATGGTCTCCCCCCTTTGCCACTGCCATTGGAACCACCTGGGCATCAGATTCTATGATCACCTGTTGCCAACCTTTCACCTTGATCCAACTCAAAGCCTCCCGGGCATTCATAGCCTCTGCTTCACGAACTTTAAATAAACCGTCTACACAATTCATTGAAACCCCTAGAACCACGGAGCGTAATGCTGTGGACCCAAGTCCACCATGTGCATGGTGGACACGGTGTACATTCATAATTTCTATACTGTATATTCATAATTTTTATACTGTAGATTCATACTTTCTATACTGTAGATTCATAAAATTTATAATGTAGATTCATAATTTCTATACTGCACATTCATAATTTCTATACTGCACATTCATAATTTCTATGCTGCACATTCATAATTTCTGTATTGTAGATTCATAATTTCTATACTGCACATTCATAATTTGTATACTGTAGATTCATAATTTCTATATTGTAGATTCATAATTTGTATACTATAGATTCATACAGTACAAAAATTATGAATGTGCAGTATAGAAATTATGAATCTATAGTATAAATTTTATAAATATACAGTACAGAAATTATGGATTTACAATTTAGAAATTATGAATCTACAGTATAGAAATTATGAATGTACACGGGTCCATAGCATAATTTGCCTAGAACCACCCCCTTGTTATTTCGCACCACCCATCAGGGCCGGTCTTATCATTTTATAGGTCCAGGGCGAAGGAAAAATAAGGGCCCTTAATATAATGTTAAAATGTAAATAATATATATAGGAAAAAGTTCAAATGCGGCGATGTCCTTAGGTGCGGCGGTGCGGTGCAATTTTAGAATACACCAACAGTGTAAGGGAACACACCACAATGAAATGCAAGAAAACACCAAAAAATACACAACAGACCCAGAAAAATACACCATATAACTCACCACACCCATTTGTGTATTTTCGAACACGGTATAATGTTTCTACTCACACCTAATGGTGTGCTTTTTGTGATGCGTACCTAATTTGTGTGTGTTTTTTGTTGGTGATAATGAACCAAAATCGATTTAATATTGTAAAATAATATTTATATATACACACACAAGTATATAAAATATTATTTGATATTTTATCCGTAATATATATATACACACAAATATATATATAAAACGGATCCAAAGGTTACATATACATGTATATCTACGAAAAAGATATACCAATATATATCAACCAAAATTGAAACTAATAATCCTCAGATTATGAGTCCAATCCAAAAAAATATATCAAAAGAGAAAGAACGGATTTTTGCTTAAAAGCATAATCCAAACAAGAAAGAAGGAGAAGGAAGATAGAAGGTACGAGTTAGGCAAAGTGCCTGTCTTTCCTTAAAACCTTATTTGCCACCTCCCAAAAGTGCTAGGAGCGTTGTGACCTAGGTTTCCCAGGATAAAACGTACAACGGTTCGACGTTTGAGCACCCAAACGAATGAACCCGGCGAACGAGAGCACGGGCAAAAAGACAGCTTCAAGAACGGAGTAGGAGCAGAGTTTTGGAGCTGGGAACACCAAAATTTTCTGTGTTGTGTGTGTTGTTCTCTCTGTGTGTAAACCTGCTGCTCCTACACTCTTCTTATATAGGAGTTGAAGAATCAATAGCATTTAATTTGACACTTAATGCACGATTTGTAACACCTGAAACAGCCACCATTATTTGAGTTTTAATTCAAAAATCAAAACAGGAATTAATACTGTAACAGTCCAGTCCAGAACCAAACCAAAGAAAGGTTCATACTTTCGTGCAGTGCCATATTTGGCCAAGGCCGAAACCAGCAGTGTGTTGTGCTGGTTTCTTTCGGCCTTGGCCGAAACCACCAACACGAGAGGAGACTTCCTCTCGTGTTACACTGATCTCTTTCGGCCTTGGTCGAATCCTCTCAGATCGGCCGGCCTTGGCCGAAACAAGTGACTATTATGTTGGAAAAGTATTATGTTGGAAAAGTATACCGAAACTTGGCATAACTTAGCCCGCAAGGCCAGCCAATTTTCGGACGACATTCGGGCCCGTAGGTGCCGGTGCACACCAGCTCGGGCTTGAATCAAGCCTTTTCGATCTCGTTTCTAGTTGGAATTTGATTTGCAGCCCCCCCCCCCCCCCCCCCCCCCCCCCCCGCGCGAGAGAGCCTCTATGCTATACAATTCTACAAGCTCCAAAAGAGCCCTTGTATAATAGGGGGTGAAATCCTCTTTCCAAATCAATGTGGGACAAAGCTCACTTTTCCCTTCATTTTTCCAACTCAATGGGTCTACTTTGAGAATCAATATCTCATTCACCCATTATCCGTTTTTAGCGTACAATATATCAATCTCTTCGTCTCACTATGAAGAATCCGAATCCATTTTGACCCGACCCAAATCGGAAGTGGACCCCACTGATAATTGTACCACAAAATAGCCACTTAAATGCCATTTTAATGCTATTTTTCCAACAATCCCCCACATGAATGAAAATTGATTTTCAGGGTGTTTTGAAATCGGAAACAACTGTGTTTAACGGTCGATCCCTGCATAGGATAGGTAGGGATCACTATACCCTTTGAACCTTCCCTTGTGAAGACATGTTTACTCTACTGGCTGTACGGTAGAACGCGATGTCTTTGAACCGACTGCCGTTTGTGTAGACGATGACATATCTCACATAGGAATCTCCCAACCATGCTCTGTTCTTATGAGTGTGCCCATTTTGGTCGTGGGTCACCGTCCTGGTTCTGCAAGAGTTTGTGAAGAATTGTGCCCATCAATTCTCCTTTGAAGCGACCCTCACTTCTCTCTCACATAGGTGATTCTTTTCCGAGTATCCCGCATACTCACACATGTCAACCGACATTCGAATCATTAAAGCATCAACATGCTAACCTTGCGCGGGAGTCACTGTTTCTAACGAGGAGTGGTAGGGAGTCCGAGACCCCCACAGTGACACGCTCCATTCCATAATTTAGTTGTCCCATTGAACCTAGGTGCCAGCTAGGTTGGGTATCCACTATAGAACTTTTAGTCCACGGGCTTTAGACTCAAACTTTGTTCCAACTTCTCCACAACCATTTGCTTACCATCGAGTTAGCGAGTTAGCGGCCGCTACGTTATCTTTTGACATCACGTAGTCAATAGAGATAACCCCCGTTGTGAGAAATTGTTTAATGGTATTATATCTACGACTTATAAGTCTAGACTTACCATTCCATATTTAACTCTGTACTTAACCAATTTTGGCTTGACTATCACAATGCACACAAATTGGAGGTACGAGTTCACCACTAGGAACATTCTCGAAATAATGGCTTAGCCATTCGGCCTACTCGCTCGCGACACGAGTGTAAGGCTCTCAGCTTTGATCCCGTCGGATCTTAGCTATCACACATTCATTTCAAGAATTTCCGTCCAACCGACTGCACTGGCCTACGTAAAGACGTAGCCTTTGATGGACTTAGCGTCCTTTGATATCCGTGTTATACTTTCCAAGTACGGCTAGATATCCCACGTTGTGCAGTCCAAAGTCACGAGCATACCTTAAGTATCTCATAACTTCTATTGCCTTCTAGTGCGCAACACTAGGGCTACTCGTATGTCTACCGAGTTCGTTAACCGCAAAGGCAATATCCGGCCTGGTACAACCCATTTGATACAATTAAACTACCAATAATCTGAATGTATTCTCCGTGAGTAATACAATCTCCGTGATTATCAGCTAGTCATACGTTAGTATCTAACGGTGTCCAAGCTACTTAATTATCATCCTTTACAAGGATTCAACCAAACTTAATGAGATTGGCTTAACACGAGACCATACGGTTTCCTCACGATTTTAATCTCAAAGATTAAATCTGCCAAACTCACACCTCTCATGTCAAATCTCAAATTTAACATGTTCCTGGTAGAATTGATCATTCGATCTTTGCTACCCACGTTGAGTTTATCGTGTATAAACAAATAGCGATATCGCTGTCTATCGTACGCAATACGTAGACATTTATCACATTTGTTTATACTAAACTCGTGACACATCATTGTATGAAAAAATTTACATGCCAAATACTAAGGCAATTGTTTCTTCAAACCAAACAATGATCTCACCAGTTACACACTTTCTTTCCATAGCGCGGAACCACAAAACCCTCGGGTTGTTCCATGTCTATTAAGAAAGCGATACATCCATTTCGATAAACTTCCAAGTCTCGCTAAACAGCTCTTGGGAAGTATCATCCTAATGGATTTCATTCTCATCACAAGAGAATATATATTGAAGCAACTGTGGCACTCGCGTTGCATGTAATTTAAACTTACAAGCTCGACCATTTTACTTCGATATAACCAACCGGTTTTATCTTCCGACTAGTGATCCACTTAGGATCCCGAGATTTTACAACCCGGATGAAGAACAACCAGTTCCAAGTATGATTCTTTTAGATAATATCTACTTCACTCTCGGTAGCCTCTCTCGGGTTGGTCCATCTGTAGAAGTCACAACTCCTACATACGTTCGAGGCTTGTTTTCTAACAACCTTGTCAGAAAATCCAATTTATTTTCTAGTAAACAAGTTAGAATATGCGCGTCACATTCTAGCATGTACGTCAGAAAATCTGGACCAAAGGATTATTCAATCCTAGCTCTCTTGCTACGTCTAGCTTTGAGCTCGGGTTCTCTTTCATACCCTTCAACCATAGCTACGCCGAAAGTTCTTTTCAACGTGTTAGGTCCTTTATTGAACCTTAACAAAAATACATTTTCCAAAGAATGATGAATTTCTTGATTCAATTTATTGTGTTCTTACGTACATCCACACTATAGGACTCGTGTACTAAGAACCAATACACAGCTTTGGCGAGACACCCCCACATTTCAGGCATTAGTAGGAAAATTTCCTACGTACCCACAATTCGTAAGAATTTCATGCGGGTAACCTTTATTTAAAAGGTACTTACTTGTCCAAAGTATTCTCTCACCTCACATACTTTGAGGTAGACCCGAACATATCAACGTCTTGATATTTATGTTCGGCAACAACGTTCGATTGAGGTGAATATCGTGTCGTACGCTCGAGTACGATACCAGTGCTTGCGCCGAAATCACTAATATGTGTTTCATATTCACGACATCAATCATTCATAACCGCATTAATCCACGATTAATTTGGTTTTCTCTTTTATTCTTATAAAGAACAAACATGTGTTACACGTTAACACATCTCGTAGAAGCTAACAGATTAGCCTTTACAAATCCATTCGGTTTTTGACCGAAGGCCACAAACCCGAATCAGTGCTTCCAAAATTGAAGCACGAATCAGTGCTTAGTAATGAAGCACGAAACATGCTATACCAAGCACGAATCCTTGCTGCCAGACTAACGCGCCGATCCCAAAGCAATCTCTATTGCTTTAAATTATAAACTTGCAGCAACATTCGGTTGCTTAATTTATAATTACAGTGCTGCTTAGCACTAGGATCATTAGTTAATCACATAATTAACCAAACCTCCTTTCGTGCTAATCACATAGCACTTTTACAACGCTAAATTTAATTAGCCACATACGAAAGGTTTAAGCTAAGTAAATTAGCATTAAGACCAATCATAATCTAGCACCTTTATTGCTATTACCAAAGCACCAATTGCTTAAGTTTTCAACACCTAAAGGTGCAGCCACCAAGTGGCCGAAAGTGCCTAATTAGGCACTCTACCTAGTGCTTAATAGCACTGTTACAGTGTTTTAATTTGCACTTCAAAGTGCCAAATTAAATTGCACTTTCCATTAGTGCTACAAAAGAACTATTCACCAAGACACAATTTGTCTCAAATTAAATATACTAGTATAATTTGGAATTTTTGATCAAGTTAATTATAACACAATTAACGAGAACAAATCAACCAAATTTTCCAACTAGTTGAATCAAACTCATATAATCGTTCTTAGAATATTATTTAAAATATTCAACACTTGAGCTGTGATGCTCACGATTATATAGTTATTCCAATTTTTTGACAAATTGATCCTTGAAATCCGTATCGTTCTACATGAACCTGAACCAAAGTTCGTTACGGGATCTCAACATGTAACACGCTTGTTACATTTCGTTCCGGCCATTAAGCCATTTTAGCATTTTCCACATAATGCTCCGTGATGCACTACGCACCCTTATTGAATCTTATATATATTAAAAATATCACACAAGAATATTTTAAAATATACAAAGTTCAAAACACGCAAATGGAACAATTCATTTTATTCAACAATAAAATGTATCACAAGGATACTACAACATTTATTTAACAAATAAATAAATAGGAAAAATTACATTGGAAACCAATTTCCATTATTCCTATGTAGTAGTCCTTCGAACCCGTGTGCCTTGTTCCATTCTCAACCGTCCACTCCACAAAGGGTGGTCCATAGCGCACAGCGGGGGTACCTCGGTTGTGACCTCACTCATCCAACCATCCACATGTCTTAAACATAGCGAAGTTGTCCTCAACCTTTTCACCAGGATGACGGTTCGCTTTGTAGTGGCATTTCTCCTTCTTCTCGTAATCTTCTTGAAAGCTAAGCTTCCGCTTGAGTTTCCTTCGATTACGGTTGAAGTCATTGGTAAAACTACCATAGTCCTCCGACCATGTAGTTATTACACCATCATAGGATCCTTCGTGGCATTTAGCCGATCTGTTAGACAACACAATAGGTACCAATTGTGTGTCACCAGCCACAGGTCTACCGGTTCGTGAACCAACGTTCTCCGGAGCACCATCGTGTGTCTTTGCAACTCCCATGGAAACAACATTTCCAACGTTGCTGCCATCAACTGGCATCACGGAACGTGCAACATCATTGCCATTCCGACCATTTGAATGTGCACCACGAGCAACATTCACGGATCCAACACTTTTGGAATCCATCGACTTGTTCATTATCAAAAGTATGTAAGGTTTTAAGATTGTTGGTGATAATGAACCAAAATTGATTTAATATCGTAAAATAATATTTATATATACACACACAAGTATATAAAATATTATTTGATATTTTATCCGTAATATATATATACACACAAATATATATATATATAAAACGGATCCAAAGGTTATATATACATGTATATCTACGAAAAAGATATACCAATATATATCAACCAAAATTGAAACTAATAATCCTCAGATTATGAGTCCAATCCAAAAAAATATATCAAAAGAGAAAGAACGGATTTTTGCTTAAAAGCATAATCCAAACAAGAAAGAAGGAGAAGGAAGATAGAAGGTACGAGTTAGGCAAAGTGCCTGTCTTTCCTTAAACCCATATTTGCCACCTCCCAAAAGTGCTAGGAGCGTTGTGGCCTAGGTTTCCCAGGATAAAACGTACAACGGTTCGACGTTTGAGCACCCAAACGAACGAACCCGGTGAACGAGAGCACGGGCAAAAAGACAGCTTCAAGAATGGAGTAGGAGCAGAGTTTTGGAGCTGGGAAAACCAGAATTTTCTGTGTTGTGTGTGTTGTTCTCTCTGTGTGTAAACCTGCTGCTCCTACACTCTTCTTATATAGGAGTTGAAGAATCAATAGCATTTAATTTGACACTTAATGCACGATTTGTAACACCTGAAACAGCCACCATTATTTGAATTTTAATTCCAAAATCAAAACTGGAATTAATACTGTAACAGTCCAGAACCAAACCAAAGAATGGTTCATACTTTCGTGCAGTGCCATATTTGGCCGAGGCCGAAACCAGCAGTGTGTTGTGCTGGTTTCTTTCGGCCTTGGCCGAAACCACCAACACGAGAGGAGACTTCCTCTCGTGGCCGAACCCACCAACACGAGAGGAGACTTCCTCTCGTGTTACACTGATCTCTTTCGGCCTTGGTCGAATCCTCTCAGATCGGCCGGCCTTGGCTGAAACAAGTGACTATTATGTTGGAAAAGTATACCGAAACTTGGCATAACTTAGCCCGCAAGGCCAGCCAATTTTCGGACGACATTCGTGCCCGTAGGTGCCGGCGCACACGAGCTTAAATCAAGCCTTTTCGATCTCGTTTCTAGTTCGAATTTGATTTGCACCCCCCCTCCCCCCGCGAGAGAGCCTCTATGCTATACAATTCTACAAGCTCCAAAAGAGCCTTTGTATAAAAGGGGGGTGATATCCTCTTTCGAAATCAATGTGGGACAAAGCTCACTTTTCCCTTCATTTTTCCAACTCAATGGGTCTACTTTGAGAATCAATATCTCATTCACCCATTATCTGTTTTGAGCGTACAATATATCAATCTCTTCGTCTCACTACGAAGAATCCGAATCCATTTTGACCCGACCCAAATCGGAAGTGGACCCCGCTGATAATTGTACCACAAAATAGCCACTTAAATGCCATTTTAATGCTATTTTTCCAACATTTTTGTGGTGTATTTTCCTAACGTTGATGGTGTATATTTGTTGAACTATTGGTGATGCCGCAGCTAAGGACATCACCGCACTTGAACCAATATATATATATATATATATATATATATATATATATATATATATATATATATATATATATATATATATATATATATATACTACCGGATTTCTCCGTCTACAATCCTAACAACATCTATGAACCTTATTTGGGTACTCTTTTCCCTTTCTGGTACTTCTTCCCCAAAAGGTTTTCTAGACTAAATGGATTGCTTCGGCTCAAACAGGATTTACGTCTTTTGGATTCAGATATACATATGATTAAAAATAAGAATAAAAACTAACACAAAGTGAGAAGATTAAGTTGGGATCATACCAGGCAGTAGTAAAGAGACGAAGAAGGAGCAAAGCTTTAAAAACTGTTTGAAAAAGTAAAATTTTGAAATATAAATTCTCAAAACAATGCCTGCGGAAAAGACAATTTGTAGAAAAAATTGAAAACATGGACAAAAAAATTATTCAAGACTATTTTGGAAACAAAGAAAATTTTCAGGTTGAAAGAAATATTGGGAACATATTTACTACATATTATTTAGACGAAAAATCTAAAGATAAAGAATTTCTTGAATATACAGTAAATATTCCAAATTTTAACGAAAAAATTTATTATCTACTCAAAAAATTTCCCTACCCGGCCAGACTTGGTAAAACAAATTATCAAGTATTTAAAATTTTTCACATTCCAAGAGAAATTTTTATTAGACAAATTAAAAGAACAATTGGAAATAGATTTTGAAAAAAAAATAGAAAATTTGGTTGAAGAAATAATCGAATTAGTTTCTCAATCAAAACACATTAAAAATTTTGAAGCAGAATTTCATCAACGACATGTACACATAAATTATGAAATAGGAAAATCCTACAGACATTCAACTACTGTTTATCCCATAAATTACGACTCTGATAATTATGAAAATTACTACAGTGGAGCTGAAACTGAATAATTTTGAAATGTTTTCAACTATCATTCTTAATCCTTACACCTTAAATTTAATTTTCAACTCCTACACACATCCAAACTCTTCATCCAAATTTATTTCCGAACTAATAAATTCAAACAACATTTCTACTTTGTATTATTTCCTAACTAATCCAAAAAATATTAATGACATATACTATATGTCATTGGTTAGTCCTTTCAACTCCTACACACACCCAAACTCTTCATCAACATTTATCTCCGAACTAATAAATTCAAAATACTATTCCACTTTGTATTATTTCCTAACTAATCCAAAATTTATTAATAACATGTACTACATGTCATTGGATAGTCATTTCAAAAACTATTACATCACTTCTTTTTCACAAATTACTATCCTAATTTTTTGTGTTAATTGAAAATAATTCAAGGATAACTTTGAATTTTTATCGACTTATTATTTTTTTTTAAATTTTATTTTTTAAAAAGTCAATTGGACTAATCTCAGAGTAGTGGTCATTCAAACTTTGGTCCTTATATGAAGTTTAAATATAAATTAATTTAATATTCTCTAATATATACAAAGTATTTATTAATTGAATTATTATATTAAATGATTGTAATGGTTAAGTAGATTTAATTTTAAATAATAATGTTGAAGTTGTGGGTTCAATTCTTTGCTCATATAAAAAAAAAAAATTCGATTAACTTTATCAAAAAATAAAAATTCAAAGTTAGGGGCCCCTTTCAACATTGGGCCCAGGTTACCCGCCCCATTGGGCACCTGCACCCATGACCCATTCAAAACCTGTCCGACGATGACAAAGTCTAATGCAACATCAATATTTAGTTACAAAATATATTAAAGCTTAAATATTAAAGGATGTTGTTTTGATTCAGGATACACAATGCTATGTGGATCCTAATTCACGATATAATTTGACGTGATTATTATTGACTATAATATAACCCTATTATATTCTTGAGTACAACTATACCTATTTATCCCATTTTAAAGTTGCTGACTTGCTGTAGCTTTCAAATCAGTCTTCCTGCTATAACCCAACTACCCATTTTCCAATTTGCTTGGCAATAGTAATGATGGGGTAGGCGTGGGTTGGATTTGTGTTATCCTCGAATTTTATTTTGGATATTTGAAATTTCAGGTAATGTTTTTAAAATTCAAAATTCAAATCAAATAGATGTATGTTCCATAATAATGAAATTAGTATAATTTCTTTTTAAAAAATGAGTTTATTTCATGTTAGTTTGGGAATACTTAATTAATTTTTTAATTAATTTAAAATTCTGTTATGAATTTTATTATTTACGACTTAATTTTTTGTTATATACAAGCAAATTAAAAATAACACAAAACACTAACAAATTAACTAAGAAACTTGTAAACACTTAATATATTTTTATTATGAAACATATTTATTAGCTAATGTATAACTCATTATTATATTTACAACAAAATTTCATGTTAGTTCACGTTTAGAGTTGAATATGGATAAAATTTTAATACCGAATATTTGAACTAAATTTAATTATATTCAAATATACTATAATTTAAAATATATGAGTGGATAATCATTCGATTTAAAATTCAATTTGGACTTTGAGTGTTAGTTCACATAATTTGAATTATACCCACCCCAGTAATGGAGCATTTTTTTTAACTTCAAAAACATATATTTAACATTTAACGCATCATAACCAGCTTGGTTGGCATGAGTGGCCATGCACTCTTGTCAGGTCGGAAGTTTGAACTCAACATTTGGCGCCTCTTATAATTAGGGCATGCTCAGGACACATCGTGCTCTAACCCAACATTTGGTGCATCATATTTTATGTGAAAATTTTAAATAATAAATAAATTATAATTATTAGCCTGATGTATTTTAAAAGTAATTAATAAACATTACATTTGAATATAATTAATAAATTTATTCTAAACATTTGTGTGTCCGCCAGGGCCGGATTTTAGGATGTGCATGCTGGGCTACCGCACAGGACCCCCAATTTTAGAGGGGCCCCAAATTTTAGAAGTCCAATATTTAATTTTTACCTAGCTAGTTTGGAAATAAAAATTAAAAGTTTTCAATTTAACTTAAAAGGTTCCATGAAGATATGGTAAGAATGTGTATTTATAATATTTTAACTTGGAGGTCAAAGGTTCGAAACTTGCATGTATTGATTTTAAAAATTGTGATTTTGGTAGGGTCACATTTATTTACCAGAACATGACCACAAAAACTTAAAATACGGCCCTGGTGTCTGCGCGCGTGCGTGTGTGTGTGTGTGTATATATATATAATAATAATAATAATAATAATAATAATAATAATGATGCTCATATGTGTTAGGTGTGGTCGTGTGACGGAATTTCAGAATACACCAACAGTGTTAACAACATGCACCAACAGTGTAATGGAAACGCACCACAATGAAATGCAAAAAAAAAAAATAAATAAATAAATACCAAAAAATACACAACAGACCCAAAAAAATACACAATATAACTCACAAATCTCAATGGTGTATTTCCTGTGAGCATATAGCCATTAACGTGCAATCTAACTATTAGCTTAGGCTTTTAGTTGAGATGGAGCACATGCTTCAATTTGATATTAGAGCCAGATCAAAGGTCACGGGTTCGAATCTCAGCGCCACTCATAAGCGACTATGATTTACCGGTCCACGTGTTGCTTGGAACCCACCGCACACGTGAGGGGGCGTGTGAGCATATAGCCATTAACGTGCAATCTAACTATATCAGTTTAGGCTTTTAGGTGAGATGGAGCACATGCTTCAATTTTTCCGAACACTGTATAGTGTTTCTACTCACACCTAATGGTGTGTTGTTGGTGATGTGTACCCAATTTGTGTGGATTTCTTGATGTTGATAGTGTATATCTTACTTAACTATTGGTGTATTCTGAAAATCGCCACATGACCACACGGGAAGAGGGTCGC
Organism: Ipomoea nil; assembly: GCF_001879475.1. Taxonomy (NCBI): domain Eukaryota; kingdom Viridiplantae; phylum Streptophyta; class Magnoliopsida; order Solanales; family Convolvulaceae; genus Ipomoea; species Ipomoea nil. The sequence continues at coordinate 260,515 of NW_017619207.1, read as the reverse complement.
CACACTTGAATGCGACCCTATATATATATATATATATATATATATATATATATATATATATATATATATATATATATGTATACTTTGGATAAAAGAGGAACTCGCACCAAGAAGAGAACTAAGAACCCATCAGAGTCGTCCATCTATAAAGATCAAACGACTTTAAAGTAAGGAGAGTAAAAAATGCGGTAGCATTTTCATACCTAACTTGAACTCTAAGTACATGTAATAACACTAAGGGAGTCTACTTAGCAATACCATATAGTGCATTCCGCGATACATATAGATGTAGTGAAATTGTCTACCTTTTACAATTTGTTTTTTTTTTCTTTTCTTTTCTTTTTTTTTTTTAAAAAATTTGGTTTAGAAGTTCACTTTGGAGTTTAGTGCTTATTGTTTGCCTTTAGAGTTTACCTAGCTAGAATATATAGTGCACAAAGCAAAAATATTAAGTTCATCTAACGTTATCATTAATTTCATTCAATGTGAAAGTTAATTGCACTTAGGGTCCACCTTTTAAATTTTATGATTTAGTTTTTCTATTTGGTTTAAGAATTCACTTTTTACTAATGAAGAGTTTAAATATTATGGTTTAGCTTTAGATTTAGTTTTCTAGATTTATCAATAGATGTACTCTAGTGTTTTACATGGATTCTATAGCTGTGGGATTTAGTTGTATTTTTTTTGTTTTTGTTTTTGTTTTTTGTTTTTTGTTTTTTGTTTTAGAGTTTAGTTATTTTAATTTGGTATAGAAGTTTACTTTAGTGTTTAGTAATACCTTTAGAGTGTAACTATCATTATTATAAAGTGCACCCAACAATATAGTATAAACTATAAAGTACACATAGTGATATTATAAAATGCACCAAATGTGAAAGTGCAATGCACTGAGGGTTCTCCTTTTAAAATTTATGGTTTATGTTTTTTATTTTGATTTAGAGATTCACGTTTTACTATTTAGATGTTTAATATTTATGATTTAGCTTTGGGTTTATACTTTTGGTTTAGTTTTCATGGTTTATCAACATATGCATGTTAGACATAAATAATCTAACTATATTGAATAATAATACGATATACCTGACCCCGTATAAGCGGAAGCGATAATAGTGTTGATCTCCAGTCACAGTTGAATGTTCTTGATGTGTTGCCTCTTGAACGATAGACCGTCAATGTAACACCCCCTAATTTCCATGCTATTTAAAGCCTTAAACATGCAGATATCTAAACCAAACACATCAAACATAGCGGAAGACTGAAAGAGGAAATATATAAACTGGAAGTATAGGGGTGCTATGCCACGCTCACCCAAGGGTGAACGCACAGGCTAACATCTGCATTGTTCAAAATCTAAAACCACACATCATCAAGTACTAAGTCTAAATTGGCCCACATGCCACAAAACATAAGGGATGAGCTACTCTAGCTGGCACTAAATCGCGCACTCGTCTAAGCATCACCTGAAAGAAATATATAAAATATGGGACGACGCCCGGTCAGCGAATAATGCTGGTAACCCACCAATACGTGTGAAATATCATACATAGATAAGGTATAAGTTTGTAAAGCCATTTTTGAAACGGAATACATATATATAAGTCCAAAACCAAGAGTAAAGGTCAACACAAGACTCAAACGCTCTTAACAAGAAGACGGGAACACATCCAAAGATTACAAATAACAACAACGACTCACAAGAAGTCTCAAGGTATAATCTATCGTCACACAATAGATTAATACCCGACACGCATAACTCAAAGGAATAAGGACACACCAAACGGCAACACATGCCTTTGTGACTACACACGTCACAAGAAGAGAACTCACAACAACAGCTACCCAAGCCCTCGTGACATCACCCATCACGAGTTGATATATGCCTTCCTTATGTCCGGTTCCAACCTTATGGCCACCCCCAACCTTATGTCTAGTTCCAACCGTTACCTCCAGGACCCCTGTACTTCTTAGTCCAACCTTTTCCCTCCTGGGACCGTCGTCCCCCACCAACAAACCACCAACAAGACCACCAATTTCATAGTACATGAGGTACCGTTCACACACACGGCGACACACGCCTCGGCGACACACGCCTCTCCAAAACACGTGAACCTGAAACACAGGTCACAACTCCATAATCACGTCATGGCCACCACGAGGACCACTGCAATACCTTGGTGACTAGTGTCCCATACCACTAATCGTGCAATCCAGGTAAAGCCACACACACATCACACCTCAACATGAATCAATCAACGGATCACAACGAAAATATGAAACCATACTCAATCAAGGAATGGAACACAGTCCAACAACAACAACGATGAATAACACAAGTTTTCATCAACCAATAAGAAGGTACAAACAACACACACGCTAGCATTTAAACACTGAACTAGCATGCTTATCAAACGGGAAAAACAAACGTAGTTCCGAAGAACGCACAAGACCCATCACGGTTCAACGAAACACAATGTTGAACACTTAGCACGATTCAAGACACCAAAACCTACATGGATTCCTACCATATAGTTCTTGACATACGAAGCATCAAGAAGACGCTCAAATAGTTCCACAAAAGAACATCGGGAAGTCAAAAGACCAAATACTGAGTCAAAAGAATCACGGGTAACAAATCCCCAATCAACCACACAGTGTACCCCGCGGGTGGACCCACGGGTAGGCCCCTACCCGCGGTTCCGCCCGCGGGTGCAATACCCACAAGCCACGTTCCCCGCGGGTGGGGCGGCGGGTAGGCCACTGCCCGTCGTTCCGCCCGCGGGTACATACTTGTACACGAAAATAATCCCTTCGGGGATTTTCAACACCAAGCTCAAATTTAAGTCCAAAACATACCAAATCTCACCAAATACAACAAAATGACTTGAATCAAAGGAATAGCCAAGCAATGGCATACAAGAACCCTAAACACAAGCTCTAGATATGCATTCCACAAGACAATGCATAAACACTCACATTTCATAGCAAAACACATGTAGAATCCAAGAAATCATCACATAGGTAAGAAAAATAGATTTTCTAGAGCATGGGTTACCTCTTATAGACAAAAACCTTCACTTAACACCTCACCAAGCTCCTAACAAAGCTCACTTTCCAAACCCACTTCAAGAACACACCAAAAGATCATAAAGATTCTATCTTTAAGAAAAGACACCTAAGAGAACACTAAAAACACAAGATGAACATGGATCTTACCCTCCTAGATGCCCAAATGTATGAATGGTAGAATCTTGGAGACAACACTTGAAGTTTTGACAAAGCTTCAACTTGGCTTGGAAGAAAAGCTATCTAGGTTAGCTTAAGGAGAGAAATGAGGGTGTTCTACTAGGTTAGCTTACAATACGAACACAAGGTGAAAAGTCAAGAATACCTTACTAACATGAAGAGGTGTAAGGAAACAAGGGAACTCCCTACAAAGCTCAAGGTACAACTTTGACTTTGGGGTTGACTAGTCAATTACTAGTGCCCGACTATTGAATTTCAAGGATTTTAGGAATTAAATTACCAATTGAAATAGGATTAATTATTTAATTAATCCCTTAATCGAATTTGGATTTCGGGGTGTCACATCCTCTCCCCGTTGAAAGAAGCTTCGTCCCCGAAGTTTGGGTACGACGAATTAGAACAAACGATAAAAAGGAACAACATTGTGACAAGAATGTCAAGAACAATTTCTTTTGGTCAAAACCCAAAAGATTCCACAAGATTTCAAAGCAAGAAAGAATCCAAACAAGGATTGGCAAGAGTTTAATCAAACGGATATATTGAGCATAACGAACTCTAGTTCCCACACAAACATCAACTTTTAGCCAACAACTAAGAACTAGACAACCAACTCAAAACACCAACTACAAAACTATCTAAACAACAAAACAACAAGCAAGAACAAGCATACAAGGCAAGCATCAAACAACTACAAAACGATAACAACAACTAAGAAGATAACAACAACTAAGGAAGGGCGAACAAGACGACCACAACTCCACTCTAGAAGGACTCACTCTCCGACTCTTCGGTGCTCTCCTCGGATTCTTCATCATCTTCTCCTCTGCGGCTTGAACTGGCCTCGATTTGATCTAACCTTTGGTGCACGGTGACAAACTGCATCTTCATGAACGCGAAGCCTTCTTCGATCATGCGGTTCTATTGACGAAGTAAGGTGACAACCCGCTCCTCATGCGTCATGGCATCATGCTCCCTCTTGGTGCGAGCTTCCCTCCTCCTTAGATTTTCTTCACTTTCAGAATCACTTTCTTCGGCCTCGGCAGCTTCCGGTGCTTCCACTTCCTCCTCACGGTCTGCTTCACCCTCAACTTCTTCATCGCCACCCAAACTCTGGACTGCGAGGCTCAACTTCCCGGCATGAATCCCAAGCTCGGCTGCCATCTCGGCTCTTTCCTTAGGGGCTTTCCTTGCAACTTCTTCAAGAGTGATGTAATCACCATCTTCCAACTGAAACAGATTGCAACTACGAAGATTGGTGGCATCCAACACCAACTTCCCCACGGCATTCGGTAGACAACCATCCACACTTACCCCCTTCCTAACCAGAATCCAGCTCAACACCATCCCATACGGTAGGCTTTTCCGGTTATGATCACGGCATAAAACCATGTGTTGCAACATCAAAGCTGGCAGGTTGAACTTGACCATATTCTTGAAGCAAAAGGCAAAGGTGCACTCCAACTTTCCCAACAACTTACATTTGTTGTTATTGGGTAGCAAACAATCAGATACCAACATAACCAAGATCCTTTGTTCCGCAGACAACCACTTTTTCTCCGGCCTTGAAGCTTGAGTGAAACCACTCGTGCGACCCAACAAATAACTCAAATAGTCCCGGTACCCCATGGTATCCGTACTAATCCATGGGTTACCGCTATACTGAGCAACTCCCGAAGCAGATAAACTCAAAAGCTGAGCCAGCCTCTTTTCAGACAGAACTACTTTCACACCTCTCACTTTAGAAGTGATCTCAAGCTTATCACCATCCTTTGTCAAAACCATGTGATGATAAAATTCCTTAACCGAACTCGGGTAAGTCTCGGCCCTTATGGCGAGAAACCCATCCAACAAACCTTGGAATCTAAGCATATCCAACAAAGAATTAGAAAAAGATTCCGGGTCAAAGGCTTTACCTTCAAGAACGAGGTAATGGGTATCCACCTATTCCACTTTCCTAGCCAAACTTGACCTTCTAGGCATGGTAGGAGATGACCCAAAGCCCAACAAAAGAAGCCCACAACTTTTCTCCTCTTCTTCTACTCTGTCTCGTCTCTCTCTCTCTCTCTCTCTCTCTCTCTCTCTCTCGGCTTCCGGTGAACAGGGCAGCTCGGCGGGGCTCCGGCGGTGCGACGGCAGCAGCTCGGCTCGACGGCGGCGGCGGTGACTCGTCGACGGGCAGGTGAAGAGACGGGTGGGTTCTTGGCTGCTCACAGGTAGGGAAGAGGAGAGAAGAAGATTTGGGAATTTAGGGATTTTTTGGGAAAAATTGGGGGAAAAGATGATTTAAGTTGGGGATTTGGGTAAAATGGAAATTTATGATTTAGATGGAATTAAAATTGGGTAGATTTCAAGGAAGATAATTAGCTCAAGTGGTTTAGAGGTTGGGTTGGCAAAGAGTAAACTTGGGTTCAAAACTCAAGAGTTGCAATTAAACATTTTTTTGCTTGACTTTTAGGCTACACAAGATAGGATTTTTGTATGGGTTTTCTAATCTCACATTCAAAGAATACTTAGGAAATTTAGAGGGTTCTCCAAAGAAGGGTTGCAAGAGTATCCAACATACAAGGATTGTGAAATTATTCCAAGCATGATTCATTCCAAGGATAAATAACTAGCTCCGCAATGAAGCTTACCCAAGACAACTAAGAGAATTATCTATCAAGAAGAGATTACACTTAATTCCAAAGGAACCTTTATCAAAGAGAAGACATGTCAAGGGTAGAAAAGTGATTCAAGTAGACAACGAAGAACACAAGACAACACCCAAGGCAACAAGGAACAAGATGCGCACAAAAGATAAGGGTAGGCTAGGAAAAGATTACCTGCTAGCTCCTCCTCCACCAAACCCTCGGACTCCGCTTGCGAACGCCCCATCACAAAGACTCTCCCTGATGGCTTGGCCCGAGCCGCCGGCTCGAGCTACCTCCCGCTGCTCCTCCGGCTTCAGGGGTGGCGGCAGCGCTATTTGATTGGCCTGGTGAGGGCACTCAGCAACCTTGTGGCCCCTAACTCCGCATCGGAAGCACTTAAACGCTTGGCCATAACAATCTTGGCCCGCGTGCACCTTCCCACATCTTCGGCACGGAAACAACTTAGCTTGATTCCTTTGCTCCACCCGGTTGGGTACTTGAGTCGAAGATGACACATTCTTGGCTTGAAAACTCGGCCGTGGCTTCTTGAAGGTGGAAGAGCCTCCACTCTCGGTCCTTTTCCTTGCTTGTTCATAAGATCCCCACTGAAGCTGCTGAACACGGTACAGATCCGCGGCACTCAAATAAGCATCCTTAAGAGAACTGGGCCTGCTCACAGTCAAAGCTTTCCGCGCCTCATAATTCAAGCCGGCAACGAATCTCTCGACCTTAGCGAGCTCCGTAGGCACGAGCATCCGAGCAAAACGCGCCAACTCCAAAAACTTCTTGTGGTACTCGACCACAGACAGAGATTCTTGCTGCAGGTGGAGGAACTCTTCGTACATGGCGGCTCGCACGTGTGCCGGGTAAAACCTCTCGCGCATCCTATCCTTAAGCGCAGACCAACCGAACTCAGGCTCTTCAAGGAAGGTCGGACCCTCATGAATCCACACAGATTAGCTTCATGACAGAAGTAGAACGTTGCCAGTTCTACCCTTTTCTCCTCGGGACAACCCACAACCGCGAAGATCTTGTCGAACACTCTCATCCATTCTTCCAAAACCACCGGGTCTTCCTCACCCGCGAAGGTCGGCGGCCTGTGACCCGACCCCAGACGACCCATATCCCTGTGCCCAGCAGGTTGAGGAGGTGGCACGAGGTGGTTGTTGTTCAGCAAAGCCTCGCTAAGCGTCTGCATCGTCTATGTCAACTGCTGGAGGTTCTGAGCAAAATGCTCGTTCGTCGGGGTCTCCGGGGTACGCGCTCGAGGACGAGGAGGCATCGCAAACTTCTACAACAGCAACACGATTACCAAAAAGACAACAAGCAAGCAAATAACTGAAAGCAACACTCAGCTCACCGCGCAACCTAGAGTCCTAAGCCTAACACTTAGATTCTTAAGGCCACTTTATGGTCTCAAACCACACTTAACCACTTAGAAAGTCTAGACTTAACCCTCCTAGGCTCTGATACCAACTGTAACACCCCCTAATTTCCATGGTATTTAAAGCCTTAAACATGCAGATATCTAAACCAAAACATCAAACACAGCGGAAGACTGAAAGAGGAAATATATAAACTGGAAGTATAGGGGTGCTATGCCACGCTCACCCAAGTGTAAACGCACAGGCTAACATCTGCATTGTTCAAAATCTAAAACCAAACATCATCAAGTACTAAGTCTAAATTGGCTCACAGGCCACAAAACATAAGGGAGGAGCTACTCTAGCTGGCACTAAACCGCGCACTCGTCTAAGCATCACCTGAAAGAAACATATAAAACATGGGACGATGCCCGGTCAGCGGATAATGCTGGTAACCCACCAATACGTGTGAAATATCATACATAGATAAGGTATAAGTTTGTAAAGTCATTTTCGAAACGGAATACATATATATAAGTCCAAAACCAAGAGTAAAGGTCAACACAAGACTCAAACACTCTCAACAAGAACACGGGAACAAATCCCAAGATTACAAAGAACAACAACGACTCACAAGAAGTCTCAAGGTATAATCTATCATCACATAATAGATTAATACCCGACATGCATAACTCAAAGGAATAAGGACACACCAAACCACAAACAAGACCACCAATTTCATAGTACACAAGGTACCGTTCACACACACGGTGACACACGCCTCGGCGACACACGCCTCTCCAAAACACGTGAACCTGACACACAGGTCACAACTCCATAATCACGTCATGGCCACCACGAGGATCACTGCAATACCTTGGTGACTAGTGTCCCATACCACTAATCGTGCAATCCAGGTAAAGCCACACACACATCACACCTCACACAGGAATCAATCAACGGATCACAACGAAGATATGAAACCATACTCAATCAAGGAATGGAACACAGTCCAACAACAACAACGATGAATAACACAAGTTTTAATCAACCAATAAGAAGGTACAAACAAAACACACGCTAGCATTTAAACACCGAACTAGCATGCTTATCAAACGGGCAAACCAAACGTAGTTCCGAAGAACACACAAGACCCATCACGGTTCAACGAAACACAATGTTGAACACTTAGCACGATTCAAGACTCCAAAAGCTACATGGATTCCTACCATATAGTTCTTGACATACGAAACATCAAGAAGACGCTCAAAGAGTTCCACAAAAGAACATCGGGAAGTCAAAAGACCAAATACTGAGTCAAAAGAAGCACGGGGAACAAATCCCCAACCAATCACACAGTGTACCCCGCGGGTGGACCCACGGGTAGGCCCATACCCGCGGTTCCGCCCGCGGGTACAATACCCACAAGCCACGTTCCCCGCGGGTGGGGCGGCGGGTAGGCCATTGCCCACCGTTCCACCCGTGGGTACATACTTGTACACCAAAATAATCCCTTCAGGGATTTTCAACACCAAGCTCAAATTCAAGTCCAAAACATACCAAATCTCACCAAATACAACAAAATGACTTGAATCCAAGGATTAGCCAAGCAATGGCATACAAGAACCCTAAACACAAGCTCTAGATATGCATTTTCACAAGACAATGCATAAACACTCACATTTCATAGCAAAACACATGTAGATTCCAAGAAATCATCACATAGGTAAGCAAAATAGATTTTGTAGAGCATGGGTTCCCTCTTGTAGACAAAAACCTTCACTTAACACCTCACCAAGCTCCTAACAAAGCTCACCTTCCAAACCCACTTCAAGAACACACCAAAAGATCATAAAGATTCTATCTTTAAGAAAAGACACCTAAGAGAACACTAAAAACACAAGATGAACATGGATCTTACCCTCCTAGATGCCCAAATGTATGAAAGGTAGAATCTTGGAAACAACTCTTGAAGTTTTCACAAAGCTTCAACTTGGCTTGGAAGAAAAGCTATCTACCTTTTAAGAGAGAAGGTGGAGCTAGAATTTGGAAAGTGTAAGGAGAGAAATGAGGGTGTTCTACTAGGTTAGCTTACAATACTAACACAAGGTGAAAAGTCAAGAATACCCTTACTAACATGAAGAGGTGTATGGAAACAAGGGAACTCCCTACAAAGTTCAAGGTACAACTTTGACTTTGGGGTTGACTAGTCAATTACTAGTCCCCGACTATAGAATTTCCAGGATTTTAGGAATTAAATTACCAATTGAAATAGGATTAATTATTTAATTAATCCCTTAATCGAACTTCGATTTCGGGGTGTCACAGTCAACCATATTTGTCTCATACTTAACTCAGAATCCTAGATGGCGTATTGGTGTCTACTGAGTAGTATGAATACCCTGAACGTGCTATATGTAACGCCCCAAATTTCAACTTCCAAAATTTTGCTTAAATAACATTACAATTCAAAGTTTACTACAAATAGAATTACTAAAAATGAATTTTCTTATAAATTGTACTTCAATTAAAGTCTCAAATAATTCGTAATTCAAATTTTAACACTTATAGGGTGCTACCGCCACATCGAACCTATCAAGACTAGATGCAAGGCTAATCACAAAACCGTCAAATACTTCAATTACATCTATTACATTTATTCTCTTCTTCTTCTAACACGCTCTTTCACTCCAAGCTTCATAAATCTCTGTTCACATTTTTTTTTTCAAGAAACACATAACAAACAGTGGAGATTAGCAAAGCATGCTAAGTAAGGGTTACATTGCCTGGAAACAAAATTTAAAATAAAATAAGGTACATTACTTTCAAAAAAAAAAAAAAACTTTTCTTTCAAAATCCCTTTCAAAACCTTCTTCATTTCATCAACGACCAATAACCACATCAAAATGTACCTTTAAATATTTAATTCATTTTCCACATACAAATAATCATTTTGGAAGAACATCACCACAATAATAATTAGCCACAAGGCTTACTTAAAAATCGATATGTGCTTTTAAAATATTTGATTTCTCATTTCAAGTAAATAAAAGTTTTATGGAAAATCACCAATCACATAAATGGGCACGAAATCACATATCCGGTAACATAAATGGACATAAGATCCCATAGCCAATATAAATGGCCATAAAGTCCTATAGCCAATATAAATGAGTATAAAATCCCATAGCCAATATAAATGGGCATCAAATCCCATAGCCAACATAAATGGGTATAATCCCATAACCAATATAAATGGGCATAAAGTCCCATAGCCAATATAAATGGGTATAAAATCCCATAGCCAATATAAATGGGCATCAAATCCCATAGCCAAAATAAATGGGTATAAAATTCCATAGCCAATATAAATGGGCATAAAGTCCCATAGCCAATATAAATGGGTATAAAATCCCATAGCCAATCTAAATGGGTATACAATCCCATAGCCAATATAAATTAAATGGGCATCAAATCCCATAGCCAATATAAATTAAATGGGCATCAAATCCCATAGCCAAAATAAATGGGTATAAAATCCCATAGCCAATATAAATGGGTATACAATCCCATAGCCAATATAAATGCACAGAGTTTTTTGCACTTTTGGTCCCACGACTATAGTGGCACTAGCAGAATTGATCCACGACTTTTGAACCTTGCAATTTTAGTCCACGACTATTGATTTTTTTGCAAAAATGGTCCTTCCGGCCACTTTTCCGTCAAAATTCCACCGGAAAATTTTTTTTATCCATTTTTAACAGGCCTAAAATTGACATTTTACTTATCTCAAAAAATAAAAGAAAAAAATTGACATTTTACTACATACAATATTACTGGGCTACATACTACTGCCCCAAGCGGCGGAGTTCCGGTAGCAGGTAGGGCTGTCAGTAAGCGGCGGAGCGGCCGTGGCGTTCCCCGGGCTAGTTGGGTTATTCGGCAGCAGCATTGGAGGCGGAGCCAGCACGCCTGCGGGATCATCCGAAGACATCGGAAAAGCTTCGTTGTATAGATTTTCGGCGAGAGAAGCGGCGGAGATTCTCAAGTGCAAGCACTTTTACCTTTCCGTTTTATGTATTTCCTTTATATTTTGAGATAAGTAAAATATCAATTTTAGCCCTGTTAAAAAGGGATAAAAAAAAAATTTCCGGTGGAATTTTGACGGAAAAGTGGCCGGAAGGACCATTTTTGCAAAAAAATCAATAGTCGTGGACTAAAATTGCAATGTTCAAAAGTCGTGGATCAATTCTGCTAGTGTCACTATAGTCGTGGGACCAAAAGTGCAAAAAACTCTAAATGCACATACATAGACTCCATAAATAATAAATATATATGTGTTGTTTTTTTTTTTTTAAATATGTATACGGAAAAAGATAATAATAATAATAAAAAGATATATCATTCTTTTAGAAAAATATACAGCTTATTTATACATGGACTTATTTATATAAATCAATAATAAAATCAATAAATATATTCTTTATATAAAAGAACATACTAACCGTACAATACATAAATAAAATAATTTTTTCTTTATTAGTATGCATACGAGAACTACATATATATTTTTAAATTTCAAAATTTCATTTCTATGCCTACATCACAATAAACTATAATCAGTACATTATACAAAACATATTTTCAGTTACCTACATAAATATTTTCGAATAATCAATTGAGTCAATTCATCCACCAAATAGTTTAATTAAATAATTATCAACCTTGACATTCATCATTTTACTAAATCTTTCTCTAGACCAATTATGCACTCAAAGGCTCCTCTTCTACCATCCAAGAACATCAGAAAATAACTTTGATGACTTCTTGACTCTTGAAGAGAATGAAAGAAATATTTTTTTTTTTAAAGGTAAATGCCGACATGAGGAAGAGTAATGATTGGGAGAGAGGGAAGATTTTTTTTTTTCTCTTGTTCTGTGTTGTTCGGCCAAGTCAAAGGAAAAGAAGGGGAGATGATCTTTTTATCTCAATCTCTAGTGATGATAGACTAAAATTGAGATTGTAACTCCTAATCACAAATTTATAATCCCCAATCCATATTATTACTCCCAATCAATATAATATATTATACATATATATACATCACGCCACACACCCATACTATAAATATATTTACATAACATACTCATTAAATATATATACTATACGTACCAAAGTTATATTTATATAATATGTTATAAAATACATTTTTATATCCAAACATATATAAAATCGTATTGTTTAAAAGTAATTATTTTATAGTTCAAAATACATACATCCTCATAACCAAATTATTATATATTATATTCTTATTTATAAGAACAAAAATAGTAGATATGAAATTTTCTAATGGCTCAATTGGAATGGCTCAATCAGAAAAGAAGTGATAATTAATAAAGGTAAGAATTTCTAATTTTAGAAAGTCTAGAAAAGTCGGGTATCACAATCTACCCCCTTAAAGAATGCTTCGTCCCCGAAGCACTCCCAAACTTATAATAAAGGTCAAGTAGGAAATTATAATCTTACAACTCTAGGCTACAGCGCCTAAGGGTGAAGTGTTAAAACCTACCCCCCTTAAAGAAAAGTTACGTCCCCGTAACTTAAAACCAACAAGTAACCAACACATCTTAGGGGTATTCCTACCCTACAACTTACGAACATAAAAAGAGCACAAATAGGAAACATGGTGAATATAGTCCTTCACATTTTATAACTTTAACAAATATTTGAATGAAATATGCAATCACATACTTGAAAGATGCACACCCTCAAGGTGCAATAGCCACAGTTCATATAAAATACTCAAGAAATCTTCAAAGCGGCACACTTGTTTAAAACTTGCAATTTCACACACTATTTCATCAAGGAAACATATTCCAGAAGAATGACTTGCTTTCACACACAAGTATTACTCAAAATACAAATAATTACAACAAAACAGATATAATGAAACTCATATCTCACCACCATTTCATAAGTCTCATCATTTGGATTTACCCTGTCACTTGGGAAATCTTAAAATCTTAATGCTTTGACCTTAGGCTTGAATACCATTTTATAAATAACTTAGTCAAACTTATTTCCATAATTTACAATTATAGATACTCATCAATCTTCGGAGCCAAACCAAAATCCACACAATTCCAATCTTTATATTAAAAACTTCTAAAAGGTATTAGGTTTACCAAACAATAGTCAAACATCCATAGTTCAATTTTAAAGACATAATTGGTCCCACAAAATTTGCCTAAAACCATTTAGCAAATTAAATACTATGATACTAATAATTTATCTTTCTCCAAGTTATCATCCATCACATTCAATCTCTGAAATATAAACACGATTATCCTTTTGACTATTACTTGAGTCAAACTTCCAACCCAATAGTTAAAATGTATCAAAGTCCAAAATCTACTATAAGCACGACTCTTAACTATATTCATGCAAGTTCCTTGCTTAGGCTATTTAGGAAGAATTTCAAAAATCATCTATTTTTCATCATCAATACTTGAGTAATTCAACCATAAAATCATCAAGGAAATTAATTTTCCAATAATCCAACTTTTACCATTAAGAATTTCAATATTCCAAATAAATAAAATCACTAAGTTCAAGTATTCCCCTCAAATCATAGATTATCACTTGAAACTTACACAAAATATTCAACAACGCATATCCTTACCTTGATTTTCAAAATTTTAATTCCTTAGTCAACTCCATTAGCTATATTCTCAAATTCCATAACTTAGGCTCTTATATCCAAAATTCCATAACCAATTCCAAATACTTTATCAAAATATAGTTCCTCAATTGAGAAGAAATCAAACCATAAATTCCAATTATTTTCTCAAAACCTAAATTCTCAAAACAACTAAATAATAAGTAATCTATTTTTAATAACACCACCATGTACAATCTTCTCCTTTTCAATGAATAAATGATCAAATCCGAAATAAGCCGCTAAACCCAAATATTTCCTTCAAATATAGAATCTCATCTCATCTCATCTCATAATAATAATAACCAAATAATATATTAATATCATCAACTTTAAATATCTTCCTCATAATTAATAGGAAATCAAATCAATACCCAACTTATTGGGTCCATCCTCCTTTGGTAGCTTTTATAGTCTGAGCACAGAATAGAAATCTGTCTTGCCTGTCGAAAGCTTGCCGGCCCGTCACCGGAAATATTAAGCTTTTAAGGTAGTGTTTTAGACACGCCACAGATCATTGTTTCCTCATCTTGTCCAAATTCAGTTCCTACAAATCACTTGCATTCTTCACCTTCATATTATTACGTAAAGTGTTGTTACGTTAGTTTTGGAGCAGTAGCAAATTATCCAACAGTTTCTGTACAATCATTAAACTCAATATATTCTTCTAGTCACAAAACTCCAGAATAAACAATTATGCACTAATTAGATCACCAACTCCAAATGTTTTTCTCAGCCAAACAATTTCCTCATGTATAGGACACCAAGATTACATAGTCCCACCACTTCCATATAAATATACCCCCACCAAAATATAGAATACTTCCAAATAATTATATTCCACCAAAATATAAAGCACTACTTCTAAACATCTGAACAAATATAAAACTTTACCTCCAAATATTCTTCTTTTCATCAAAATATATAACACCACCTGCAAGTATTAGCAATCAAAACAAAACATGCAACCATTTTACAAAGCCACACATTCTCACTGCGAATTTCTAAAATCTTAAATTCCAAGTCAATTATATTTTCTTATATCCTCAAAAATTCATAACCTAGGCTTTTAAAGTTCCATAACCTAGGCTCCGAAAGGTTCGAACTGCTCAGATACCAATTTGTAACACCCCAAAATTCAACTTCCAAAATTTTGCTTAAATAACATTACAATTCAAAGTTTACTACAAATAGAATTACTAAAAATGAATTTTCTTATAAATTGTACTTCAATTAAAGTCTCAAATAGTTCGTAATTCAAATTTTAACACTTATAGGGTGCTACCGCCACATCTAACCTATCAAGACTAGATGCAAGGCTAATCACAAAACCGTCAAATACTTCAATTACATCTATTACATTTATTCTCTTTTTCTTCTAACGCGCTCTTTCACTCCAAGCTTCATAAATCCCTGTTCACATTCTTTTCAAGAAACACATAACAAACAGTGGAGATTAGCAAAACATGCTAAGTAAGGGTTACTTTGCCTGGAAACAAAATTTAAAATAAAATAAGGTACATTAATTTCAAAAAAAAAAAAAACTTTTCTTCCAAAATCCCTTACAAAACCTTCTTCATTTCAGCAACGACCAATAACCACATCAAAATGTACCTTTAAATATTTAATTCATTTTCCACATACAAATAATCATTTTGGAAGAACATCACCACAATAATAATTAGCCACAAGGCTTATTTAAAAATCGATATGTGCTTTTAAAATATTTGATTTCTCTTTTCAAGTAAATACAAGTTTTATGGAAAATCACCAATCACATAAATGGGCTCGAAATCACATATCCGGTATCATAAATGGACATAAGATCCCATAGCCAATATAAATGGGCATAAAATCCCATAGCCAATATAAATGAGTATAAAATCCCATACCCAATATAAATGGGCATCAAATCAACATAAATGGGTATAAAATCCCATAACCAATATAAATGGGCATAAAGTCCCATAACCAATATAAATGGGTATAAAATCCCATAGCCAATATAAATGGGCATCAAATCCCAGAGCCAAAATAAATGGGTATAAAATCTCATAGCCAATATAAATGGGCATCAAATCCCATAGCCAAAATAAATGCGTATAAAATCCCATAGCCAATATAAATGGGCATAAAGTCCCATAGCCAATATAAATGGGTATAAAATCCCATAGCCAATCTAAATGGGTATACAATCCCATAGCCAATATAAATGGGCATCAAATCCCAATAGCCAAAATAAATGGGTATAAAATCCCATAGCCAATATAAATGGGTATACAATCCCATAGCCAATATAAATGCACATACATAGACTCCATAAATAATAAATATATATGTTGTTTTGTTTTTAAATATGTATACGGAAAAAGATAATAATAATAATAATAAAAAGATATATCATTCTTTTAGAAAAATATACAGCTTATTTATACATGGACTTATTTATATAAATCAATAATAAAATCAATAAATATATTCTTTATAGGGTGAATCAACGATTTGGTCCCTCACTTATTCGTGACTTGTCAATGTTGCCCCTGAATCACGTATTCATCGATTTAGTCCCTGAAAATAATTGTTTTTCGTCAAATCAGTCCCTATGGCCGTATTCTGTCAAGTCTCAGGCGAGAGCTCCGATTTGTCCTGGGCATTTTGGTCTTTTCACTCCTTCTTCTTCATTAACTCCGACAAAGCTTCGCCGGAATGAGCTCCATCTCTTCTCTACTCGTCGAGTGCATGCGTTGAGTGTCTTGAACAAGAAAGGTGGCATATTTGTGATGGATCTTTATGGAGGCTCATCATCAGAGTGTGAGCTGCGGCTGCAGAGGAAATTTCCTAATTTCACGGTATGCTTTTCTTTCATTAGAAGATTGATTTTCAGTCTCTGCTTCATGGCTATTTCACTTGAAAACAAAAAACCATGTTTTTAAAAAATGCCCAGATGGTCATTGCGTGAAATTAAGGACCGCTTGGAAGAGGCCGAATTTCGTTGTGCCCACTTTTAGATGCCACAAATGCCAGAAAGTGAAGATATCAAAAGCACATATAGATTTTCTGCAGGACAAGACATAAAATATGAAGAGGTCACTAGCTTCTAACAGCAGGATTCATGGAATGCATACATTGTAGGTGTTGCATGAAGTTATCATTGTCACTCAACATAGCAGAGAAGCTGAATACGGAGTAATTCTTTACAAGCATAAAAATATTTTTTTTCCATTCCTTAGCATGCAATTTGAAAATCTCAGCAGCTCTCTCCTTGTTCGTCCCAACCCCACAATTCGCTTGTATAACCAAACACAGCTTCGCCCCCACTCCCAGCTGCAACATCTCTTGCACCACACTGGGAGTAGCAGAGAACTTGGCGATGGAGTACAAGATCCTCAGACCTCTCTCATTCGCCACCTACGACACCCTCAGGATTTTCCTCGACACCACCGCCAGCCCCGCCGCGTGCTTCAGCAGCTCCGCCCGCCCCTCCGCGCACCGGCAAAGTTGCTCCAGTACGCTCAGACTCCACTTGCAATATCGTTTCTCGTTCGTGTCCAGCAGTAGATCGATCAGCACGGTCGCCGCCCCGGCCTCCGCCGCCTTGATCCGGTTCCTCCCTCTCTGGCAAATGTTGGCCAGTAGGTGCAGCGCGGATTTGGAGGCCTTGCGGGAGAAATTGTCTCGCAAGATTTGGAAAACATTGTTGGAAAAAGGAGGGGTTTAAGTTTGTCATGAGTTGTGATAACGAGGGGTTTAAGGTTGTGGTTTCGAGCATTGATTTGAGAAGCATCACTGCATTTCCGGCGTCGACTTGGCTTGCCAGAGGAGCCTTAGGATATGAGACTTGGTCACCGGAGGCTTTGGAGTGGGGAAGCGCTCGACGCCGTGGGAGGCGTGGAGGGTGCACTACGACTGGATGACTCGCCGGAGAGTGACGTTTGGGGTCAACAACTCATCATCGGAGGTGAAGCTGACGTTGGCGACGATGCAATGAAGAAGAAGGCGTGAAAAGACTAAAATGCCCAGGGCAAATCGGAGCTTTCGCCTGAGACTTGATGGAATACGGCCATAGGGACTGATTTGATGAAAAACAATTATTTTCGGGGACTAAATCGATGAATACGTGATTCAGGGGCAACATTGACAAATCGCGAATAAGTGAGGGACCAAATCGTTGATTCACCCTTCTTTATATAAAAGAACATACTAACCGTACAATACATAAATAAAATAATTTTTTCTTTATCAGTATGCATACGAGAACTACATACATATTTTTAAATTTCAAAATTTCATTTCTATGCATACATCACAATAAACTATAATCAGTACATTATACAAAACATATTTTCAGGTACCTACATGAATATTTTCAAATAATCAATTGAGTCAATTCATCCACCAAATAGTTTAATTAAATAATTATCAACCTTGACATTCATCATTTTAGAAAAATAATTTGGGCAAAGTAAAAGGAAGAACAACCACTTACTTGTTAACTTCTTTACTAAATCTTTCTCTAGACCAATTATGCACTCAAAGGCTCCTCTTCTACCATCCAAGAACATCAGAAAATAGCTTTGAAGACTTCTTGACTCTTGAAGAGAATGAAAGAAATATATTTTTTTTTAAAGGCAAATGCCGACATGAGGAAGAGAAATGATTGGGAGAGAGGGAAGAATTTTTTTTTTCTTGTTGTGTGTTGTTCGGCCAAGTCAAAGAATAGAAGGGGAGAAGATCTTTTTATCTCAATCTCTAGTGATGATAGACTAAAATTGAGATTGTAACTCCCAATCACAAATTTATAACCCCTAATCCATATTATTACTCCCAATCAATATAATATATTATACATATATATACATCACGCCACACACCCATACTATAAATATATTTACATAACATACTCATTAAATATATATATATATATATATATATATATATATATATATATATATATATACGTACCAAAGTTATATTTATATAATATGTTATAAAATACATTTTTATATCCAAACATATATAACATCGTATGTTTTAAAAATAATTATTTTATAGTTCAAAATACATACATCCTCATAACCAAATTATTATATATTATATTCTTATTTATAAGAACACAAAATAGTAGATATGAGATTTTCTAATGGCTCAATCAGAAAAGAAGTGATAATTAATAAAGGTAACAATTTCTAATTTTAAAAAGTCTAGAAAAGTCGGGTATCACACTATATAATGAATATCCTGAAGCCCATCGATCCAGGTTTATATTAGACACAAAGTCCGGTTGGATAACAACTTCTAGTTATTCAGTCCAACCAGACCACTTAATAAGTCTAGCAAACTTGCACCACTTAATTAAGGCCCTAATAATATATATATATATATATATATATATATATATATATATATATATATATATATATATATATATATATATATATATATATATATTAGGAAAAATCTTATATTCTCCCACTTGGTGCACGTACTAGCACAACCCTCGCCAAAGAACAAAACACATGAATCATAGTGACATGTCTTCTATTTAATCAGAGTAATATCCATTATGATCACATGTATTTTAATTCTTCAACTTAGGTCCTTTATGAACAAACCCAATGTTTATTCTCGGTACCTTAAGGGATGTTGTTCAAAATAAATTATGTGCACAACTGAAAGAAGAAACCATCCACATTGTACAAAGACTACACTGTATAATCTCTAAAACCTTAGAAGCATGCCTTAAGTAGAGATCTCTTAATGTTAGCATAACGCTAACTATATTCTATGACTTCTTAATATGTTAACATAAGTACTAACTCTAACGGCTAAGAGCTTGGGGTTGACACGTCTGTTACTCCCACTCATCAAAATAGCCAAAAAGATAGTCAAGTCACAAAAGCAATCCAATAACATAGATAATAAACTAAAGGGCTAAGTCCATAAATTTGGAATCTTAATCATACACCATAACTTTTCAAATAACTTCAATGTTCACTCTAAACGAACTGAACATAATCATAATAAGTCTTACTTATCATATTAAGTAGGAAACTAAATATGGAAAAACAATGGTAAAATCGCTAACATTTATAAACGTTTTCGGATATAATTTTGAAAACTTAACAAAATTTGAAGTCAGAAAAACATTAATGTCAAGAAAATTATTTTCTGTACTCGAATATTGTCACATAAATTTATTTGGAAATAGTTCGAGATACATATCTGAATACCATAACAATATTAATGCTATCATTAATTTATTATTAATAGCAATAAGTAACATTATAATCACTATTAACATTAATAATAACGACAAATTAAGTATGGTAATGCACCTTTAAATGTTTCCATTTTTCTAAAGAATAAAATATGTGACTAGTCCAAATTAGCGGTTAACTGTAGCTGTAGCACTAATTATCAATAATAACCATAAAAGATAATTAATGGCTAACCTTAATGATGAAAACCCTGTTGCGCTAACAACGATGACGATCCACAAGAGAAGAAAAAACTCCAGAATTCTCTCAATCTTCACTATCGATGTCAATAAACTCGATGCAGCGTCCAACGGTACGTTAAAAACTTATTGGTAGGACTTAATTACCAACATTAATAGTAATGTAAAATGAAGTGGTAATCATACCAATGTACCAAATATAGCAGATTACCATGAAATAATAATTATTATGGAAGGTAATAAATGAGATTAGCCCCTAAACTTAATAACAGTAATTAATAATGCCAATTAATAATAATTACAATAAAGGCAAAACTGTAATTAAGGGATGTCAAATATTAATATCAATTCACATAATAATTAACCATGACTATAATGATACTTAGGGAGATTGAAGTTAAGGTAATAACGAAATTACCATTATATAGACAATATACCAACTATATTGCTTTTGTCATAAAATTAAAGACTTAATATTATTATTAAGGCCCTGAAAACTATTGATAGATTAAAAAATTAATCAACTTAAACAATAGTTTATAATTTTTAATGGCCAAAATAACAATTAAATCCTTAATGTCTCAAAACATGCCAAGACAATGATTATAGCACTTAATCAACACAAATTAGGCTATTAATCACTCAAATTAGGCTCATAAACCTCAATGACCTAAGTGAATTATAACATGAACAATAAATGATCTAGTACTGAAATAGACCAAAAACTTGATATTATTACCAACGATAGCAATAATTAAAACTTAATAAACATGTTATAAGGAGCTATAATTATTATTAAAATATCGTGGGATCCATACTTTAATGACCCAAGATAGGTCCCAAATAACTTGTTCAAAATAGGTTCTAAAGTCCCAGAGACACATAAAATTAAAATGTGCTAAAAATTAAGGGGAAACCAAAACAAGCTACCTTAATAGGCCATAATGACTAAAATTGGCCTAATGATCCAAAATTGAATGATATTTAATAATGAATTTATGAATTAATAATATGTTAAATCCAACCTTAAAGCATGCTATTATGAATGTATAATTATATCAATAACATAATTATAAATATACGTAGCATCCTTGGATTTACATATTAATATATTATTAACCCATATTTTCTTAATAAATTGTAATACTTGAGACAATTTAATATGCACCTTAAAAACTAAATTTAAAAATTCAAACGATAAATTAACACTTAATATTTGTCCCAAATTGAATAATAACTTAATTAACAAATGAATTCAATTGGATGATTACTTAGAAGAAGCCCAAATAAGATGAAGATATTAAACTGAAGGAGCCCAAAACCAAAACAGGCCCAGATGTTTATATATATATATATATATATATATATATATATATATATATATATATATATATATATATATATATATATACTAGTCTTTTCTATGCGCGATGCGCAAAAACATATGCCCAATATTTATATTTTTAAAAATAACTAACAAATTTTTACTAATTAAAATCAATGTGAAATAAAATGTATTTATTATATTAATCTAATATATAATGAATATATAATGTTTTACAAATATTGTTATAATTAAAGAATATAAGAAAAGATATGGTAGATTCATGTGCATGGTAAGTAACGGAAAAGATAACGGAAGTTATAACGGTAAGGGTATTTTTGTCCAAAAAATTGTATAGTACAACTCTAAAAGCACAATGTACAAAATGCTTAGCATTAAAAATATGGACATAAATGAGGGATATAACTTTGATTGAGACTTATTTTGTTTATTTATATATATATATATATATATATATATATATATAGAGGCGGGTTCAGGTGCGGCAGTGTCTTACGATGCGGTTATTTCTTACGGTGCGGCAACACCAATAGTTCACCAAATATGCACCATCGACGTTAGGAAATACACCACACAAAACAGAGTAAACAGAGCCCTGCATCACCAAACACACACCATTAGGCGTGAGTAAAAACACCATACACTGTTCGAAACTACACCATTGGGGGTGGTGAGTTATATGGTGTGTTTTTTTGAGTCTGTGGTGTATTTTGTGATGTTTTATTACATTTCATTGGGGTGTGTTTTTATTACACTGTTGGTGCATATTGTTAACACTGTTGGTGTATTCTAGAATTTGACCGCACCGCCGCACCGTAAGACCCCAACGCATATGAGCGCTCTTCTATATATATATGAGCCCAAATGGCCAGACCTAGCGCATCGTCGACCATGGAGGACGAAGATGCAGTGGTCGCCGGCGTTGCCTGGAGAGAGGAGAAATCAACAACGACGGAACTGAGAGAACCCAGCTCCACCTCTGCCGCCCAGCCTCGACGCAACGCCAAACGGCGCCGTCGTCCGCCCGCCTCAGCCGTGTTGCGAAACCAATCCAGCCATGACCTCTGCGTCGTCGTCGCTCCATCACTGGAAAAAAACGCCAGCGTCGACAGTAACTGAAGGAAGAATGACCGGATTCGTTTTAATGTAAATTTCCGGCATTCTCCTCCGTCAACGATGAGCCGCCGGCGACGTACTCAAGACCGATCTGGTAAAAACCGGTGAAACAGTGGCAAAAAAAACAAAAAAAACTAATATCCAATTGAATTTTTTTTGTTGTTGTGTCTTAATGCGAAAAAAGACATACAATTGCAAACTATGAAGTTTTTGGATCAAGATTCAAAATTAATCATTCTGCCACTTGGTTCTTTAGCCTAGCAATAACTCAAGAGTAGGTTAAAAAAGTAGTTAATTCCAGCAATGGTCCTCCGACTATGTTGATTTTCCACAATTGGTCCTGGAGCTTTAATTTGGACAATTTAGACATTTGACTTTCAAAATCTTTTCAATGTTGGTCTTTCCGTTAGATGAAAGTTAAGTGGAAGTTAGTTTGAGGGGTAAAGTAGTAATTTCACATATTTAGAGTAAAATTCATCGCCATTCTCCCTTCCATCATTATATATGCGAAATGGCCCTAACTTCACGCTGTATATGCATGCAAGTAACGACAACGACGATGACAGTTGCAGCGAGGCATCCAATAGCAGTGGTGATGAAAATTTCGATATGTATCCCAAGATGTTGATTGATTCGCTGCCATTCTTTCTGGCGTTGCAAACAAGTTCAGTCCGCCGGAAAACCCCGACGTCGTCAACCGCTTCTCCGACATAATTAAGTCCAAGGTCCTTCCGCCCGAGATTGTCGGAATAGAACGGCTAGGGGAGATGATGTTTCGTGTTTGGTGGAAATAGTTAAGAGGTTGGCGAAGCTGAGGGATGGATTCGCGAAGTTTCCGAACCTCACACCCTCGCTGAACCGGACCAACATATCTGGCGATAGCGTTCTTAGAAGACAAATTCCGGTACTTGTTAGAAGTTTTGAGAAACCAAATTTGGTTTTGAAAATTTGTAAAGTGCAGCTCACAGTGATGTTGAAACTGACGTTGTGACACAAACGATCTGTAACGCAGTTCGGGCAAACAACCCTAATCTGCGAGGCACTTCTCAATTTGAGAACTTGCCTAAATCCATTAAAAGCTCAATATTTAAAGTACACTGTTTGGAACCTGAGATTACACAATAGAATGATCTTTCCTACCAAACTATTGAAACCTAAACACATGTACTACTTTCTAGGGGAATTTAGTATCCTATTCTCAAAGACTCTCGTACCTCACAAGATTAATGTTGAATGCTTGTCTTCTACAATAAAGGACAACCCCTATTTATAGTAGCTATTCCTAACAGATTCGTGAATAATAAAGCTATTCCTAATCAGACTAGAACTAAAAACTTCAATAACAGTTCCCTTTAGAACTAGTACGCTTCAATAACTACTCCTCTTAGGCTTGGTATTTCTTTATAGATCTGGAATTCCTTTTGCACATAACTTTGACAAAACACTTTGAGTCAACAATCTACCCCTTTGTCAAATTTTTGGCAAAAACCTTGATCTCATAGTGGCTTGATTTCCTATTCTTCTCCCCCTTAGTTGATTCTTCTCTCCCTAAACTTGATTCCTAGAGTTCTTGGAAAAGACCTTGAAACTTGTATTTGAATGTGTGAGTGAAGATAATTCTTCACTGTCTCTGTACATTTTACCAATTTGAGGTAAAGTAGATTCACACGGTCACAAAAGTAGAGGATTTGATCATTGATAAGTTCAAGTGGTTTTGGATCCTATATGGGCCCTAAGACATACCTAATCTCTTAAAGAGGCAGTAAAATACAACCCCTTATATATATATATATATATATATATATATATATATATATATATATATATATATATATATATAACCATTGGGAACATCATTTATATATATTTCAGACGTACTTATCAGCGTTGAAGATGCTGATTTCCCCGTCTTCTTTTCTTGATTTTCCGGTGATCCTTATTTCAAGATGTTTCGTCACGGCGGCGGCTGGGTTCGTGTGCTATGGAAATTCGAATGAAACTGTAGGATCTTCAACTGGGCCGGGGGCAGTAGTCTTGTGATCTTTACTACGATCCATGGCTGCGACTTTCGGGATCTTAACGTTCGACGATGGCGGCTTCATTCCTTGGATGACGTTAGCCGACGCTCTAGCTCTAACTGGAAACAGAGGAGCGTCCGATCGCGGGAGATCTTCCGACGATCTTCCGGCAATCCTCTGCACCAGGCTCTCTTCTGGGTTGTTGAGGTAGCAAGAAAATGAAGTCACCCAAAGACTCATGTCATTGGCTTCCATGGAGATTATTATAATAACCGGATAGTAACAGGTTTTGATTGGAAATCAGTCTCGTACTTGTATTCATTTATACAAACCCCTCTCGCATTTGGGTGCGCCCCAACTGTTCGACAGAATTTCGGAGTCATTGTAAGTGCAATCCAAACTTCATATTTTGTTCACATATGTCATAGCTCAACTTTATACCCCAATCTTGTATATCTGTTACAGTTTAAGGCTTCATCAATGTTTTTTTTTGGGATCAAACTTGGAGGTGTGGCAGTATACTCCTTTTGTTTTGTGGAAATCTTGTTTCTTTCCTCTAGTCTTTATTCTTTGATTGAGATCTCCCATTATATTTTCCAAAGGATGATTTTTCTTATTTTTTAAGACAGTAGAATGACTTTTATCATTTTCTTCATTTGGCTCTGTTTCTGTTCTGCAATTCTGCATATCATTAGTCAGAGGTGTTGGAACAGTTGTTTCAACAACTTTTGGACTTTTGTCATCATCAGTGGTTATTAACATCATCAATGATCACACTGTTTGATGAATAGCCTGGGGATGCTCCTTGGTCATGAAAATTTATGTGTCCCATACGTTGGTGCCATAATTGTGTCTGACTGATGGTTGTCTGTAAACCGGATAGATCACTATCCCATGTGTAGCATTTGTTTGTGGACCTTTTTCCCACCATGACACACTCATGATTCTGATTAAACACATTGCAATTGTCTCTATAGAACTCTACTTTGAGTTCATCTTCACAGAGCTGACTTATGCTGATTAGATTTGCTTTTAGGCTTTGTACTAAAAGGACTTTTGACAACTTAGGCAGCCCATGGACATTCAAGGTACCATTTGCAATAATTTGTCATTTTCCACCGTCTCCAAAAGTGACATGCCCTTCATTTTTGTACTGGATGTTCTCAAGATTTTCTGAATTTCCAGTCATATGCCTTGAACATCCGCTGTCAAAGTACCATATATCATGTTCTTCGTTTGTTTGGAGGTATACGCAACATTTTGGTCTTTTCTTACCCAGATTTTCTTACTATTATTTCTGTTCTGTGTTGGCCACACTCTGTTGTTTTGTCTGTAGTAAAGATCATTCTGTCTCTTGTAGCAGTGTGCTTTGATGTGTCCCAGTTTGTGGCAATAGTAGCACCTTATTCTTCTTCGGTGTCGGAAGTGTTGTTGCGACACTTCCTGTATCTCGGTTTGGTGATTCTCACTGGTGTCTGTGCTTGGAGTCCTGGGTCTTTCGGTAAGCTCCTTGATTTCTTGTAGTAGTTTAGCTTCTCTGTTTTTGAAGTCTAATAGTTCGTTTTGAGCTTCTTTGTATTATTTTTCTACTCGTTCTTTTTCATTTTTTAAATAATGATTATCTTCCATGAGTTCTAAATTTACCTTGATGATCTGCTCCCACTTGGCATTTAGTTGAGTGTATGCCTCTAGTAACTCTAGCATGTCATCGCTATTGTTGCTTTCATGGCTAGCGGTGAAGGCTACGAAATTTGTGTTGCTGTCATCTTCTTCACTATCTGAGTCATCGGTTGGGGTTGTTGTATATGTTTTATTTTTCCTTTTCAAGTATGTGGCACATTCTGATTGGATGTGTCCAAAACCTTTGCATTCATAGCACTGTATTCCTTCTGTATTTGAACTGTCTCTTCTTTTTGAAATAGATTGATTTTGTCCAGTTGGGAAGTCCCCTTGATTGATTGAAGCACTTTTGTTTCTAAATTTGTTGAATTGTTTGAGAACTCTGTTGAAATTCTTTGTTAGGAGAGCAATTGATTGTTCCATGGTTTCAGTATCAATTTCTGGACTTCCTTTCTGCTTTGATTGGAACGCAATTCCTTTGTCATTATTTTTCCCTTTTTGCAGTATCTCATGCTCATATGTTTGAAGATTTCCCATTAGATCACTGAGTTTGTATGTATTTAGATCTTTATTTTCTTGAATAGCGGTGACTTTCATTTGGAATCTTCCAGGTAGCGAGCGTAGTACCTTTTGACGATTCTATGTTCAGGTATGGGTTCGCCTAGGTTGAATGCATCTCCGGATATACTTAAAACTCTGGCATTGAATTGGGTGATGCTTTCTTCCTCTTCCATTTTCAGGTTTTCAAATTCGGTTTGTATCATCTGAAGCTTAGATTGTCTTACAGTTGTGTTTCCCTCATGATGATCACACAATATACTCCACGCAACTTTGGCTATGCGAGTTGATGCAATTAGTTTAAAAGTGTCTTCGCTTACTGCTCCATATATTGCATTCATAGCCTTTGAGTTGAAGTCATCATATTCAGTTTTCTCTTCTTTGCTCCAATCAATTCTAGGTTTTGCATTCCCTTTGTCATCGACTGGAGTTTTCCATTCGTTTTCTATTGCATTCCAGACGCCTTCTCCTTGTGCTAGAATGTATATCTGCATTCGTGCTTTCCAGTAGGAGAAGTTTGTGCCAAGTAGAGCCGGTGGTCTATTGTTTGAAAGACCTTCTCTTGGGAATTCCATTTGGATCCTGCTAGTAACTTGAGCAGACCCGCTCTGATACCAATTGAAAATTTGTAAAGCGCAGCTCACAGTGATGTTGAAACTGACGTTGTGACACAAACGATCTGTAACGCAGTTCGGGCAAACAACCCTAATCTGCGAGGCACTTCTCAATTTGAGAACTTGCCTAAATCCACTAAAAGCTCAATATTTAAAGTACACTGTTTGGAACCTGAGATTACACAATAGAATGATCTTTCCTACCAAACTATTAAAACCTAAACACATGTACTACTTTCTAGGGGAATTTAGTATCCTATTCTCAAAGACTCTCGTACCTCACAAGATTAATGTTGAATGCTTGTCTTCTACAAGAAAGGACAACCCCTATTTATAGTAGCTATTCCTAACAGATTCGTGAATAATAAAGTTATTCCTAATCAGACTAGAACTAAAAACTTCAATAACAGTTCCCTTTAGAACTAGTACTCTTCAATAACTACTCCTCTTAGGCTTGGTATTTCTTTATAGATTTGGAATTCCTTTTACACATAACTTTGACAAAACACTTTGAGTCAACAGGTTTTATCATTATAAGCAGGTGGATGAGGAGGCTAATGGTGGAGACGATGAGGAATATCCAGAGGATGTGGTGAGGAGAATGAAGATGATGGCCAGCGCCATATCCTTCTTGGCCTTCTGTTTTTGCCTTTTTGTTAATACTACAAAATTATTTCTTTGACAAATTCCAAAGGCCGAGGATGTTTCAAAGCCCGTGAATCGGCTTGTGTTTCTTCTGCGCTTCAAGCTGGGGTCCATGGCAGGAGCATATTATGTTTTTGTTCTCATATATATGTGGCTCAAAGATCAGATCGTTCCAAAAGGCCAACCAATATGAGAAATAGCAGAGAAGATCTCGTAGCTTTCTGGTATTATAGATGTTAAACATATTAAGTTAGCTATTGTCGTAATAATAAATGTATTCTTATATAAATGTAGCGTGGTGCTTGTTGCTAGTGTCATTAATATGCTCATGTGTGTCATGTATCATACATGATGTATGTTCTCCCCGTATTGAGCTCCATGTCACAACCTAGGTTGTCTAATTTCCCAGTTATGTCTCCCATAGTATTTTAATCTGCTAGAGTTAAAAACTTTTCAGCCAGTATATATATATATATATATATATATATATATATATATATATATATATAGAGAGAGAGAGAGAGAGAGAGAGAGAGAGAACCCTCTCAAATACAGAAACGCTCATCCCCTATTCATAAGAATATTTGGAATTCCAATGGTGTGTTCACCATGGGGAAGGAAATGGAAGGGCGGTTTGGCCCTCTGTATTTGTTGTTCTCTTTTTGTCATGATCAGGTTTGGTGGAGAGGGCTTGGTCCTTTTGTATGGGATGAGCATCGGGGTAATGGAGGTTATTGGTTGAGGATGATAGATATGAGGCTTTGTGAATGACTGAATCTAGTGATAAAAGATATGATGGCGGAGAGTTGAGGCCTTGAGGGTGGCGGTAGCAACAATGGCAGGGAGGCGAGCATTTGTAGAGCTTTCAATTGATTATGGGTGGGTAGCGAAGATGGTTGTAATGGTGGCAGAGGTGTGAGGCAATGAAGATAAGGTTAGGGTAGATGATTATAGTGAAAGAGGGTGAACTAAGTACACAACAAGACAACACCTAACCCTGGAGAATGGCGATGAAATATATTCTAAATAGGTGAAATGACTACTGTACCCCTCAAACTAACTTCCACTCAACTTTCATCTAACGGAAGGACCAACATTGGAAAGATTTTGAAAGTTAAGCGTCTAAATTGTCCAAATTAAAACTCAGGGACCAATTGTGAAAAATCAACATAGTCGGAGGACCATTCCTGGAATTAACTCGTTAAAAAAGGGAAGAATAATCTATTAATGCCGATATTATATTTCAGCAATCCAAAAAACAATCACAGTTAATTCAATCAAAATATACATGCTAAAACACTTAATTATAGCAAAACTAAATAGATACAGTACAATTTTATATGCATATTTTGAAAAAATTATGCATGCAATTCTGAACCAAAGCATATTCAAAACTTGATGTATATGAAATTAATGTTGATTTTAGGCAATAACCATCAATGAGGTAGAGATTTTAAAGGTTCTGATACCAAATGTTAGAATAAAAATAATCTAACTATACTGAATAATAATGTGAGATACCTAACCCCGTATAAGCGGAAACGATAATCGTGTTGATCTCCAGCCCCAGTTGATGTTCTTGATGTGTTGCCTCTTGAACGGTAGACCGTCAGCCATATTTGTCCCATACTTGACTCAGAACCCTAGATAGCGTATTGGTGTCTACTAAGCAATATGAGTACCGTAGCTGAATGTGCTATATAATATAATGAATATCCTGAAGCCCATCGATCCAAGTTTATATTAGACACAGAGTCCGGTTGGATAACAACTTCTAGTTATTCAGTCGAACCAGACCACTTAATAAGTCAAGTAAACTTGCACCACTTAATTATGGCCCTAATATATAATATATAATATATATTATTAGGGAAAATCTTGTAATGCACTCAGTAGTTTAGGTAAATTGTACTATATAGACTATAGTGTTGCTAAGTGCATTTTAAAGTTTGAGTTATTTACAAAAATTTTACTGCATGTTTTCTCAAAAAACTTCTGATTCATTAAATCTTTCCTATTTGACGATTCTAAATTGTTCCTAATTCTCTTTCTATGTTCTTAAATTTCTTTATCATTTTTATGATTTCTTTTGTTTATAGCTCCATTTTTAGAGGCAAAACTCTTAGTACTTGGATTTATGATGAACTGTGGGATAAGACCTTGTTATTAATTGTTTTTGACCTAATACAACTATTTAAGCTTTGACTAAATCGTATTTTTCATTATCTTTGGATTAATAATTGCTAACTTATTAAATTCATGGTTGATTTATATATTTGCGACTAGATAATAAAATAATAATTAGTACTAGTACTCTGTAGTCTTTGTGGAGTACGACACTCATTACTTAATCATCTTTACTCATAAACGATAGGTGTACTTCCCTAGACAGTTTTGTATAGTTTCAAATCAGCTATCATATGATTTGCAGGTTATAATTCATTCCTTACAATTTAGGGTTTACCGTACCCCTGATTGTTTTTAGTTTATTATTTAGCTAGTTATGTGTACTATTCATTTTATGGGTAAAGGTTCACCCTTTACTAGTTAGACTTCGTGATTTAGTATTTAGGGTTAAGTGAGCAGGGTTTAGGGTTAGTTTGTGTGGTTTAGGATCTAGGGTTCACCACTCTTTATAGTGTCAGGTTTACAATTCTAGAGCTAGAGTTTACGATTTACGTTTTAGGATCCATTAAATTAAGGGTTTAATATTCAGTGTTTAAGGTTTATGGTTCATTTTATTCTAAAAAAACAAAAAAATAAATGAAAAAGAAGAAAAGGTTATGGTTCATTTTTAGGGTTTAGTATTCACTCTTTGGGATTCATAGCTCATGTTTAAGGATTTAGTGTTCACTCTTTGGGGTTTAGTATTCGTGGTCTAGGCCTTTAGGGCTTTCTTTTATTGGTTTGGGTTTAGTGGGTAGGGATTAAGGTTTTTGTGTAAAGGGCTTATGGTTAAGGTTTTTGGTTTTTCGAGTTAAGGGTTAACGGGTTGTGTGAAAATTTAATAATTTTTATATTGTGTTCATGCTACTTGCTCAGTGCATTCATGCAGTATTTGTTGTGAATTTTGTATGGGTTCATAGAACATCTATGATCTTATATTGTGCATTCTATAGTTCATCATTTTGTATTGTTAACAATTTTGTGATCACAATATTTATTTGTGTATGTTCATGTATATTACCAACATTGAAAACCTAGCTATGATATCATACTCATTAGTCCAAAAAGGAAGCGTTGTCCTTACAAGTTGCCAACATTCACTATTATCCATGTTGAGTACTGTTGACTCTGTTACATACATTTTCAATCTACTGAAGCACACAAAATCAATGTCCCCACTAAAGAGTCACAGTTATATATACCGCTCGACCACAAAGTCTTTGATATGAGCATCCTAATTAATACACTTAAAGTGCATTGAGTTCATATTTTTAGATCACATACTCATAGAGGAGTGCACAATTTGGTTCATTGAAAACTATCAATCTTTTGTGATGTGTAAAGTCCTCTCGTTTTGCAATCGTTATATCGTGGACCACGATTCACAATGGTCCAATACACATAATTTGACTTTATAATATACATAATTCATGTTCATAATGCACAGAATTTATGTTCATAATACACATACACATAAGCATGATATAATGAACATGAATTATGTGCATTATGAATATGAATTATGTGCATTATGAATATGAATTATATGCATTATGAATATGAATTATGTGTATTATTTTAAGTGTTTATATATGTGTCTTCATTATATTGTGTTTATGTGTATGTGTGTTATGAACATAAATTCTGTACATTATTGATGGCGATATGGGACCCCGGGGGGCCATTTTATTGGGAAAGTCTGCCCAATCGCCCAAACGGGGTGTCCATCTTTATGGGTGATGTGTTGGCCCAACAAGAATAATGGAATTCTATCGGGCTAAGGAAAGAAGGAAGATTGGAGAAAAATATTATTAGAATTATTACTAGAGGATATCGAACCCACGACCTCAAGATCTTATGTACTAAAAGGTCCACTTATGGATGGGAGTGCGCTGGAAGCAAGGTAGTAGGGGGACACGTGTGTGGTCCTGAATGAAGGCTGCCAGATGCCGTCCATTTGTCAACCATCCGTGAACCCCTCAACAGTATAAATAGACACCCTTCCTTCCCTTTTAAAGGCACTCCTTAACTCACCAAACCCCTCTTGGTTTATTGGCTTGAGTTGTCAACCCTTGTTGGCACACCAGAGTTTAAGTCCTATTGGTAACATATTTAGTTTTATTTCATTTATTAGTTCCCTTAACTTGTTTAGTTATTATTTTGGGCCCTATTTCACCCCATGGGCCTTATTCTTGTATTTGGACCGTCATTTTGGGCCTGTACCTCGGGCTGTGTACGTACTATTTTGGGCCCTGCGTCCAAGGTTTTCCTACCCCATTTTGTACCCGGTTTATGGTGGATCCGGTCCTAATAAAACCATCAATTATGAAGTCAAATTATGTGTATTGGATTAGGGTCCATAATGCACTGTGGACCCTGATCCGCAATATAAATTGCCCTCATTTTGTTGATTGAGTGCGAAGTTACTTGGGGTCAAAGAGCTAATTCCTTAAGTAACCTTCCTGGAGTGTCATTACTCTCCAACTCTTTTGTTTTTCCAAATCCAATGTCTTGTACACACTTCCTCAATTCATCATTTAAGGTGTGTTTGGTCCTGTTGGTCCTGATAGGGTGGTAGAAAGTCTAGAGGGGGGGGGGGGGGTGAATAGACTTTCTAAACTTTTTCACAAATTAAATAACTCTTTGGTAACTTCAACTCTAAGTAGCAAGTAAATAGAGTAAGTTTAAACTGCACAGCGTAAAAGGTAGTATGTAAAGAGTTATGCCCAATTAATGAATTAAATACGCATGTAAGATGAATAAAGTGACAGAGGGATCTTGAATATATAAAGGAGATGATTCACTCAATATATAATAACAATATTCAAGATTGTAAATAAATATCGTATCACGTCGACCGTGTGATGAATGTTACATGCAACACGTCAAACTTGCTTAGAATAATTCAATATTTAAGCTTGAGAAGTTTGAATCACATGCATACGTGAAAACACACTAAACCCGAACGATTAAGATTGATTGTGAATAGTAAACGGGTTAGTCGGATAAGATAAATAGATAGAGCAAATTATGTAAGTGCGGTATGTAAATGAGAGAGGCAATTTATAGTGGTTCAGAAGGGGCGTAATCTTCCTAGTCCACTTTTCTCCTTTCGCGTCTAGGAGAAATTCACTATTTTTCCACACACAGTTACAATAGTGAATAAGCACTACACAAGCACTTCTTCCGGATGTCTTGCACACAGCTACACCCAACTCCGAGTGTCTCGCACACAGCTACACTCAACTCCGAGTATCTCGCACACAGCTATACTCAACGCCAACTAAGTGTCTTGCACACAGCTACACTTAGCAACTACGAGTGTTTTGCACACAGCTACACTCACTAGAGTATTTTGCACACAGCTATACTCTTTTTACAATTACAAATAAAAAGGTAATTGTATCTCTCTCCAACTAGATTTGAGACTATTCAGACTAAGTCTCTAAGAATATTTGAGCACTTGCACTTTTTGTATTTTCGTGTCTATTGCACTTCTATCTCGTGTCTGTCTTGTTCACCTCTACTCCACACACTTTTTGTCTTCAAGTCTTCATGGCTTTTTATAGGCAATCAAATATATCCGTTGGAGTGGGATAATTTGATATTTGAAATTTAAATCTTCATAGCCTGATATTGTTGACAATAGTAGGTCTTCAATTTTGATTTGATTGTCAACTTGCCTGACAAAATAATATCTTATCTCCAATTGATTTGTTCAAAATATTATTTTGTTGTCATATTGAATATCCAACGTATCTTTGAAATAAATTCATCTGATAGAATTTATTTCTAGGATAAGTTTTTATATTCATGTCTTCATAAATATTTTTCCGTTCTGATCAAATGTCTTTCAGGCAATTTTGGATTCTTGTGGCATGTGGGTAGACTTGGAATAAATTCTTTCGAATTGATTCAATTTCTGATCATCTTGCTTCTTTGCCACATTGTGCTCCTTTGACTTTGAACATCGTGCTCCTTTGACTTGAACATTGTGCTTTTCTGATTTGGTCACATTCTGCACTTTTGGACACATTGTGCTTGTTCACATTGTGCTCCTTTTGATACATTGTGTTCCTTTTGAACATTGTGCTTGTCCGAAAATTTGACTAGTAAAAAAATAAGTCCTTGGGGGGAATCGATCTCGGGTGTAATCATTTTGAATAAAGACTTCTACCATTTCGCCATTAAGCTCATCCAATCATTCTTTGCAACGCCATTCCTTTATGCTTCTTTCTCGGATGAATACTCGTAGGACCAAAATTAATTTCTCAAATTAATTTTGTTCTTCCTATGGTATATTCCTTTTGATTCGCTATTCTGATTTATGATGCTTGTACTCAAAGACCTAAAAACTAAGGGGATCTAAAGTACATTTAGCTTCATCAAAACTTACAAAAATATTCCTATCAATTTTCCCCCTTTTTGATGACGCCAAAACCTATACTCAGTCATTTGGCTTGTCTTTTAAAAAATAAATTATTTTTCAAAAGATTTTATTAACTTAGACATAGCCAAGACGAGTTTAACATTTGATTTTGACTCTAAGAAAGGTATTTTTAGCAACTAAAATTCCTATTCGCATTTTTGGATTTTAATAATAATGAATTTTTGCATTCTCCCAATTTATGCGATTTGATACAAACTAAGCTAAAAATGTTACCTTTCAAGAAAAATAAAATAACAATAAATAACAAGGAAAACTTAATAGCATCATAAACAGAAATTTTGAATCATTCCAACTTCTTCCAAATTGTTCATGGGTTCATGTTCCCGTGGACCATACAAAAACAAGTGTGACAATCATACAAATCATCTAATGACTTTGTTTCTCCTCTCTTTAAGAACATGATTTATATGATTTTGAACATCAATGAAATTGTCACTAATGGCATAATTGTTGCATACCTGCCCAACTGAATAATAGTTGAATGCTTCAATGATGTTGTTCCCGAGCAGTATACCTTCTTCATACCATATGATGCATTCTTCTAGGCTTCTTCAATTTCGTAGCTCGGCATCATTGACCTTGATATAGTCCTTTAGAACCATGATCATCAAAGCTCTAGCATAGCTTTGGATTCTTCTGAAATTCTCGTTTGAAACCCACAAATTTTGATCACTTGGACCACTCTTCTTCATACCCTTTGGTAGATCATTCAAAGTCACCAACTTTGGCATTTCAACTCTACCATCTCTTGGTGTGGATTCCAAATAGAGAGCTGCACGGTTATACCAATTAATTTGTTCAATATTTCCTCCTGCACAAACAATGTCACAAAAAGAACGGTTAGTGGTATTTGCGCTGCTTGATCCTCCTGGACTGCCAGCTTCACCACCACCGAACCAATATTCTAATCCTCCTCTTCTAGCAATATTTCTGCCAGCAGATCTGCCTCCTCCACCTCTACTACTGCTTGTGCCAACATTTCGGGTGGCCATGGCAGTCATCATCATCTCAAGCATGCCTTCCAAATGACTGAATCTCTCTTCCCCCTTTTTGGCGTAATCAAGGAGTGTATGGACTGATTCACGAAGAGATGAAATAGATTCGGAAATATTTTCATATGATCCCCGAAGGCAGCCCACTTTGGTGTTGACGGAGATGAGATCCGTGTGGACATCACTAATCTGCTTCTCATGTTGATGAACAACATTGAGAATTCCTTGGCTTTGACTCACGGCAATTGCTTCATTTGCCTTTCCAGAATTCTTGAGGATTTGAGAGAGTTGGATATAGAACTCATTGAGTTTCCCCTTGACATTTGCATTCAATCCTCCAACTTGTCTCTCAAGTGCTTGGTGGGTGTCGATCAAATATTGTTGACTCCTCCGATTTTCATCAAAAGATGTTTCAAATTTTCCACCTTGAGTATTGACAACATGATCCACATGAGTGTAGATGCCTCGAAACATGCTTTCCATTCAGTCAACAAGGCTTAGTACAACTTTCTCCAGATTTTCCAATTTTTCTTTTGAGGTTGTGCCATCAATGTCTTGCTCTTCTCGGGTTGTGGGAACACACCTTGCTCCTTCTTGAGCAGAATTGACTTCAAGCATGTGAGATTGTGCTTGATTTTCCACTTGATATCATTCTCTTTCCGGTGTGTGTAACACGTGCGTGTTACCTTGTCCACTTTCTGCATGAATGGATTGAATTTCCTCCGTGTGTTGGCTAGCTTGCATGGCGTTTTGATCTAGACTTATTTCAGTGAAATTCAAAACACTCACATCATATAAACCACTGTCCATTAAATGTGCACCACATGTGACATTTTCTTCTTCTACATTCCATGTGACAAATTCCTCAATATCAACTAGGAAATCGTCTTCCGTAGGCATATCTCTTTGGACTGTGACATCAACAGTAGCTTCGGCCAACTTAGCTTTCAATTTATTCACAAATATTCCATTCACCGTAGACATCAAAGTTGCATGGCCAACATCAAAATTACCAATCCAATTCAAGGAAAATAGTTCTTCTTCTTGCATACTCGGTCCTTTTGTCATCAAATCTTGATAGGAAACAAGTCTCCATTTTCTCCAATTTAGGACTCTTCGGTATTCACTCACCAACACCAAATCAAGTCCATCAACTTGATGAATCTCCTCATTCAACATTGTTTCCAATTCGGCAATTTGGGAAAAAGGATTTATGAAGCTTTGGCTTGTATTGGGATTGTGACTTATGGTTGGATTTTGGCTTGTGGTAGGATTTTGACTTGTGTTTGGATTTTGGCTTGTGTTTGGATTTTGGCTTGAGGTAGGATTTTGGCTTGTGTTTGGATTTTGGCTTGAGGTAGGATTTTGACTTGTGTTTGGATTTTGGCTTGAGGTAGGGTTTTCATGGGATTGAGTTGAGGGTTGAGAGGATAAACCAAGAATTTCTACAACTAGCCTTTTCCTAGCAGGAATGCCTCTCGGTTTCCTTTTTCTCTTGGAGCTCAAATCAGTTGACTCCTCATGATCCTTAAACAGTATCCGGTTACTTCCAAAAGGCTTTCTTGATCTCATTGGTAACCCTTTCATTTTTATAGTTTCACCAATAAGCAAACCGAACCCTAGGATGCGGTTGAACTTCCCATTCCTAATTTTCGCACCTTTCACAAAATGTGCAATCCGGCTTAAAATGAGTTTACTCCAGTCACCCCTAACTCCATTCATCACAGCATGCAAATATCCAATTCTCACGGGTGATATATCCTCCATACTATTCAATTTGCACAATACACATTTATAGAGAATTCTAACTAGCATCTCATACTCATGCTTCAATCAGATTTTTGACCGGAAAGATTTGGTTCGAGAGAAGCATTCTCATTCCGAATTTCTGTCCAAATTTTCGTGTGATCATATGTGTGAACATCTAAGTCCAACAGTGGTTGTTCTGGACTAGATATAGGCAATCCAAAGGTTGTGTGCAACTCTTGTTCATCAATGGTGATGAGAGTTCCATTCACGGTGGACTCAATGGTCCATCCAACAACCTTGGCATTCATATAAAAATCTGCTACATCTTCAACATAAAATCCTGAGTATGGATAAGAACATAACCTCATGAGATTACTTTGTTGAAGTGCATGAATGATTCTTTGTGCAAGATGAGAGTTCTCGGCTTCTTTTAGAAATCCTTGAGGGTCAAAACTTCCTCCGGCCTTGATTCCAACTGCTAGCTTCGAGAGATTGAGTTGTTGAGAGTGTTCTTCATTTGGTTGAGAGCTTGAATCTCCAATGGTAGCCATAATGTGCTTGATATTTTTAGAGATTGAGGGATTGAAGATTTTGAAAGAGATGAACATTGAGTGTTTCGGCTATGGAAGGTGAAAAGATTTTGAGAGTTTTGAGTGTAATGGTGGCTCTTCCAACCGGTTGGGTGGAAGGGAGGTGTCTTTACACAAATATCCTCACAACTTAAATGTTGACTTTTAATAAGTGAGGGGTATTTTTGATATTCCAATAGCTTCCAACCTTTGACCTAACTGATAGTTAGTTTAGGTTATATATTCTCCATCCAATTTGTCTCCTGATGTGGCGCCAAAAATTTCGATACTCGGACTGATTTTACCTGAAATAAAATTCATAGAGCACTAAATCTGTTCCGAAAATAATATGTGCATGTATATATATACACGTTTTTATGTAGTTGGAAGAAAGAAAAAGAATTGATTCTTTTTAGACAATTTATTATATACAACTACCATAAAAAGGTGTTCTCATTTAAGATAAAAATCATCATCATACTATCTTGTCACTCTTAAATGGTAAGATTGTGTAAATCTTAATAATTTTTATTTGTGTAAGAAGTAAATAGATAGATACACGGGTAGACATGCATGCAATATATGCTTTTTCAACATTTAATGTAGACTTAAATATATAGGATGTGACAAATTTGCATGTGAGACACATAGACACGAAAGAGATTTAAATAAATCAGATAGTAATGAATTTTTCAGATAAAAAAAATTTTGAGCTTTTAATTTAAATAGAGTTTAGAAACTTAGCTCAATTCAATCATGCCCATCTCGTGTCTTAATTTCGAAAATCTTGATTCACACAGAGACTTTGTGAGAATATCGGCTAATTGATTCTCGGTCGGGATGTATTCGATTGATAATTCCTTCTTTTCAACATGATCCCGGATAAAATGATGTCTCACGTCAATGTGTTTTGTTCTTGAATGTAACACGGGATTGTGTGTTATAGCTATTGCACTTGTATTGTCACACAGTATGTTGACATTTTCACAATTCACGCCATAATCTTTCAGCTGTTGTTTCATCCAAAGAATTTGCGCGCAACAACTCCCAGTAGCTATATATTCAGCTTCGGCTGTACTCCTGGCTATGGAGTTTTGCTTTTTGCTGAACCATGATACCAATCTTCCCCCTAAGAACTGGCATGTCCCTGAGGTACTTTTTCGATCGATTTTACATCCTGCAAAATCTGCATCTGAGAAACCAGTTAGTGTAAAATTACCTTCTTTGGGATACCATAATCCCACATTGACTGTTCCTTTTAGGTATTGGATGATTTTCTTGGTAGCAAGAAAATGACTTTCTTTTGGCTTTGACTGGAACCTGGCACATACTCCCACTGAATAAGATATATCTGGTCGGCTTGCAGTGAGGTATAGTAATGATCCAATCATTCCTCGATATTTTGTTTCGTCAACATCCTTGCCTTCATCATCTTTATCCAATCTTAAAGATGTGCTCATCGGGATCTTGATTGAGGATTTTCCATCTTGACCGAATTTCTTTATTAGATCTTTCGTGTATTTGGCCTGATTGATGAATATTCCTTCATTGAGTTGTTTTACTTGTAAACCAAGAAAGTAGTTTAACTCTCCCATCATGCTCATCTCGAACTTATTCTGCATTAGCTTGGAAAATTTCTCACATAAAGTTTTATTTGTACTACCAAATATAATATCATCAACTTAAATTTGTACCAATAAAATGTGATCATTTTCTTGAATTCTAAACAAGGTTTTATCAACAAGGCTTTTTGTAAAACCACAGTTAATTAGGAACGTTGATAGAGTGTCGTACCAAGCTCTTGGTGCTTGTTTTAACCCATATAACGCCTTCTTTAATCTGTAGACCTTATTAATATCACCTTTTACCTCGAAACCAGGAGGTTGTTCAACGTAGACTTCCTGTTCAAGTAAGCCATTCAAAAATGCACTTTTCATGTCCATTTGATAGACAGTGAAATTCTTGTACGCGGCATATGCTAGAAATATTCTGATGGCTTCCAGTCTTGCAACGGGTGCAAACGTTTCATC
Organism: Ipomoea nil; assembly: GCF_001879475.1. Lineage (NCBI taxonomy): Eukaryota > Viridiplantae > Streptophyta > Magnoliopsida > Solanales > Convolvulaceae > Ipomoea > Ipomoea nil. Next base: position 220,231 of record NW_017619207.1, on the reverse strand, counting down.
GAAATCTATGCCTTCTTCTTGTGAATATCCTTTTGCCACTAAACGCGCTTTATTTCGTATGACAATTCCATCCTCATTTGCTTTATTCCGAAAGACCCATTTTGTTCCAATTACATTGTAATTTTCAGGTCTTGGAACTAATTCCCATACGTAACTTCTTTTAAATTGATCAAGCTCTTCTTGCATTGCATTAATCCAATCTGGATCACTTAGAGCTTCTTCAATGCTTGTGGGCTCCACCTGAGAAAGAAAACAAGAAAATAAAGTATGTATATTTGAGGACCTTGTTTTTACTCCTTCTCGTGGATCTCCAATCAGTAGCTCTGGAGGGTGATTTTTGAAGCATCTCAAGTCAGGTTGTAGATTGCATGGGCTTTCCACGTTTCCTTGCTCAGTAGGTAAGTTGGAGGTAGACACATTTTGCTCATCAGATTGTTCTCCAACTTGTGTTTCAACTTGAGAATTTTGACTTTCCACGTGGGGATCTTCATTGACTTCCACGTGTCCTTCACAATCAATGTCCAATTGCTCCATACCCTGTATAATTTGATCTTTGAAAGATATGTCAGTATAATTAAATGATTTTTCAACTTGACAACTTTCCTGATCATTTTTGTTGCTCTGGATTTTCTTCTTATGAGCTTCATCAAATGTAACATGAATTGATTCTTCTACCACCATTGATTTCTTGTTCAATACTCTAAATGCTTTGCTGGTAGATGAATATCCTAAAAATATTCCTTCATCTGCACGCTCATCAAAAGTCTTTAGATATGTTTTACCATTATTAAGAATAAAACATTTGATGCCAAAAGTATGAAAATAATTAAGTTTAGGTTTTCTCCCTTTCCATAATTCGTACGGAGTCTTATTGTAAGACTTGTGTATCAAGCTTCGATTTTGCGTATAGCAAGCGGTGTTGATTGCTTCAGCCCAATATCTTTTAGGTAGCTCGGCTGACGTAATCATCACTCGTGCGGCTTCTTTTAGCGTTCTATTTCTTCTTTCGGCTACACCATTTTGTTGCGGTGTACGTGCGGCAGATAATTGATGTAGAATTCCTTGAGAATTGCAGTAGACTTTAATTACTTGATTCACGAACTCTGTTCCTCGATCAGTTCAGATTTTTGCAATTTTCAAGTCTTTCTCGTTTTGTAGCAGCTTGAGTAGTTCTGGCAGCTTTTGCTCGACTTCGTGTTTCTTTTTGAGAAATATCGTCCATGTGTACCTGGAAAAGTCATCAACAACAACTAGTGTATATTTCTTACCACTTAGACTTGCAGGGTCTACTGGACCGAATAGATCCATGTGTAGTAGACTCAACGGTCTTGTTGTAGATTCTTGAACTTTGGATTTGAAAGATGACTTGATTTGCTTTCCTCTTTGGCAAGTATCACATATTTGATCTTTCTTGTAGACAATATCGGGTAGACCTTCAATGAGTTTGTTTCTTGCTAGCTTGTTTATTGTCTTGAAGTTTAAATGATTCAACTTCTTGTGCCATTCCCAACTTGTTGCGTGTGAGTTGTTTGCTAGTACACACTCTGATTCTTTTGTTGTGTTCCAATCCACAACATACATATTTTTCTTCCTTATTCCTTCGAGCACTACTTCTCCCGAGGAATTATTCTTCACTTGGCACTTGTCTTTGAAGAACTCAACTAGATATCCTTTGTCACAAAATTGACTTGTACTCAACAAGTTGAATTTTAGACCTTCAACAAAGGATACATCTTCGATTTTCAAACCATTTCGAAAATTTTTACCAATTCCTTTTGTTATGCCGTATCGTTCATTTCCACCGAATACGACTTTTGGTCCTTCGATATTTTTAAGATTCACAAGACTAGATTTATTTCCAGTCATGTGTCTAGAACATCCACTATCGAAGAACCAAACTTCCTGCAAAAAAATTAAACATTTTTAGGTACCCAACTTGATTTGGGTCCTTGAGTGTTAGTCATTTTTGGTACCCAAATCCACCTTGTACTCACTGATCTAAGTTTAGGTGATTGGTAACCATTAAACATATTATAATCATATTTAATTTTTGAAAACATTTTTTGTGCCGGTTTTTGAAAATTTACTCGATTTTTTGGCACGTGGGAAGAAGATTGTTTGGGCCTAGGATAGGCATTAAATCTGAACTTAGTCCATGGTTTAATATAACCAACCCAATCTTGTTTTGAGGGATAAACTCTCCCTGCCTCAATTCTTGGATTCCTTCCCATTTTCCTATGAGGGCTTTGTGCACTAGACTCATTGGTGTATTTCCATTTAGGAACAAACTTTTGCCTTTTTATATACTGTTTAGGCGAAATATTATTTCTTTGAGGCTTCCGCCTAACAGTATTAATTTTGACATTCGTTTGGTAACCAATTCCTTGTCTCATTGTGCTTTCTTGACCTTTTACAAATTTTACTACTTGGACTTTATTATTTAAAGTAGTAATAGAATTGGCCAAGTTCTTGGAGGCTTGAGAACACGATGGATCATAACCGAGTCCGGTTTTATCACTTGAGGGTTTTTGCATATTTACCACTTTGTCCATTATTTTGGATGAATGTGTAAATGTTGCTATAACCTCTCTAAGGTTGTGTTCTCTCACTTCCCTTGATTTACACTCTTCTTGAAGACAAATAATTTTATCTTTCAAGTCTTTCACTTCAAGTAGAGCATTTTGCAATTTCTCATTTATTTGATCTTTTTCGAGAATCAAAAGACAATTGCGCTCTTTGAGTTGAGTGTGAGTGTCCATTACGGTTTGACATTCTTCCATTAAGTGAAAGAAGGACTCTCTAGAAAATGAAGAATTGACAGAATCATAAGAGTGAGATGTTACCTCATTTTCTTCATTTCCATTTGCCATAAGACACATGTCCTCGTAGGGTGAGTTGTTGGAGATGCTCATGCAAAACATTGCATTGTCATCCTTTGAGGTGTCACTTTCATTACTTGAAGATTCTTCTGACTCACTTATTTCAAGTGGGTCACTAATAAGTGCTTTTCTTCTCTCCTTTGTGAACCTTTTATCTTTGGGCTTGAATTCTTCCTGTTGAGAGTTAGAAACATTTGTATATTGACTTTTACTTACCTTAGGGTGTGGACAACTTGCTGCAAAGTGTCTAGGCTTTCTACAATTGTAGCATAAATTCGAATCTTCCTCAATAATTTCTTTCTTCGAATTCTTTGTTGCATTCCACGATTTCCCTTGTGGATTTTTCTTGTAGTTGCTTCTCTTCATGAATTTCCTAAATTTCTTGACAAAGAGAGCAAATTGATCATTAGGCAATAATTCAACATTTTGTACTGACCTTGAGGTTGATGGTTGCTCGGCTACAAGTGCATTGTTCTTTTCTTCATGATCTTCCTCTAATCTTGATTTCATCTCAAATTCATAAGCTTTTAGATCACTACAGAGCTTATCGGTCGATAGGGTTTTTAGATCCCTATGATCTCTCATGGCCGTGATCTTCATGTCCCATGTAGATGGTAGACCACGTAGAATTTTGAGTGAAATTTCTTTTTGATTAATATCTTTTCCAAGATCATTAATCTCTCCTAAGATTTTGGCAAATCTTGTTTCCATGTCGGTAATATTCTCGCCGTTTAGCATTTTGAAATCCTCGAATTTCTTTAATGCTATGGTGAGCTTATTATCTTTTTCTTGTTCGTCTCCTTCACCAATTTGAATGAGCGTTTCCCAAACTTCCTTCGCGGATTGACACTTTCGAACTTTTGGAAATATCGTGTCATCGATAGATTTAAACAAAATATCCTTGGCAATGTTGTCCAAGTTATTTCTTGTTCTATCTTCACGAGACCATTCCTCTTTTGGTTTTGGAATGTATTGTGGAGTGTCACTTGTTTGTACGGATGAGGTGTTGACTTGCAAAATCTCAATAGGACCACTTGTAACCACTCCCACATTTCATCATGTAATGCGGATAAATGTACCTGCATGCGAATTTTCCAATCATCAAATTTTTCTAAGGAAAACAATAAATTTTGGGCAAGAGCCATATCTCTTTTCATCATCTAGATTTTTCGAGATCTGTCTAGCAGTCAAGATTGACTCAAATAGACAACCGCTTTGATACCAATTGTTGGTCCCGATAGGGTGGTAGAAAGTCTAGAGGGGGGGGGGGGGTGAATAGACTTTCTAAACTTTTTCACAAATTAAATAACTCTTTGGTAACTTCAACTCTAAGTAGCAAGTAAATAGAGTACGTTTAAACTGCACAGCGTAAAAGGTAGTATGTAAAGAGTTATGCCCAATTAATGAATTAAATACGCATGTAAGATGAATAAAGTGACAGAGGGATCTTAAATATATAAAGGAGATGGTTCACTCAATATATAATAACAATATTCAAGATTGTAAATAAATATCGTATCACGTCGACCGTGTGATGAATGTTACATGCAACACGTCAAACTTGCTTAGAATAATTCAATACTTAAGCTTGAGAAGTTTGAATCACATGCATACGTGAAAACACACTAAACCCGAACGATTAAGATTGATTGTGAATAGTAAACGGGTTAGTCGGATAAGATAAATAGATAGAGCAAATTATGTAAGTGCGGTATGTAAATGAGAGAGGCAATTTATAGTGGTTCAGAAGTGGCGTAATCTTCCTAGTCCACTTTTCTCCTTTCGCGTCTAGGAGAAATTCACTATTTTTCCACACACAGTTACAATAGTGAATAAGCGCTACACAAGGCACTTCTTCCGGATGTCTTACACACAGCTACACCCAACTCCGAGTGTCTCGCACACAGCTACACTCTACTCCGAGTATCTCGCACACAGCTATACTCAACGCCAACTAAGTGTCTTGCACACAGCTACACTTAGCAACTACGAGTGTTTTGCACACAGCTACACTCACTAGAGTATTTTGCACACAACTATACTCTTTTTACAATTACAAATACAAAGGTAATTGTATCTCTCTCCAACTAGATTTGAGACTATTCAGACTAAGTCTCTAAGAATATTTTAGCACTTGCACTTTTTGTATTTTCGTGTCTATTGCACTTCTATCTCGTGTCTATCTTGTTCACCTCTGCTCCACACACTTTTTGTCTTCATGGCTTTTTATAGGCAATCAAATATATCCGTTGGAGTGGGATAATTTGATATTTGAAATTTAAATCTTCATAGCCTGATATTGTTGACAATAGTAGGTCTTCAATTTTGATTTGATTGTCAACTTGCCTGACAAAATAATATCTTATCTCCAATTGATTTGTTCAAAATATTATTTTGTTGTCATATTGAATATCCAACGTATCTTTGAAATAAATTCATCTGATAGAATTTATTTCTAGGATAAGTTTTTATATTCATGTCTTCATAAATATTTTTCCGTTCTGATCAAATGTCTTTCAGGCAATTTTGGATTCTTGCGGCATGTGGGTAGACTTGGAATAAATTCCTTCGAATTGATTCAATTTCTGATCATCTTGCTTCTTTGCCACATTGTGCTCCTTTGACTTTGAACATCGTGCTCCTTTGACTTGAACATTGTGCTTTTCTGATTTGGTCACATTGTGCTCTTTTGGACACATCGTTTTTGTTCACATTGTGCTCCTGTAGAACATTGTGCTCCTTTAGATACATTGTGCTCCTTTTGATACATTGTGCTCCTTTTGAACATTGTGCTTGTTCGAAAATTTGACTAGTAAAAAATAAGTCCTTGGGGGGAATCAATCTCAAGTGTGATCGTTTTGAGTAAGGACTTCTACCATTTCACTGTTAGGCTCATCCGATAATTCTTTGCAATGCCATTCCTTTATGCTTCTTTCTCGGATGAATACTCGTAGGACCAAAATTAATTTCTCAAATTAATTTTGTTCTTCCTATGGTAGATTCTTTTTGATTCGCTATTCTGATTTATGATGCTTGTACTTAAAGACCTAAAAACTAAGGGGATCTAAAGTACATTTGGCTTCATCAAACTTACAAAAATATTCCTATCAGGTCCGAATATGTGAATTGAAATGAGAATCAAATACTTCGTAATTGGAATAAGTTTTGGTGAAGGTATGTTGCATGTTTAGTAGTAGGCTAGAATTTGAATGATTACCAGACTCTATGTCTTCATAATTTGAATAAAGGTTATAAAAATACAAAAATAAAAAAACAAGACAATTGATCCTAATATGATGACATTCAAAGAACAATATGAGAAAACAAATCAAAATAGAAATCTAAAAGCACTAATCCTAATTCCTATGTACTGAAGAGGCGACAAAATGAGGATGAATAAGGTTGAATTAATAAAAAGAAAAAAAGGGCCAAATATAGGCCCTTATTGAACCAGAGACCAAATTCTAATTGAAACGTTGAACCAAAAAAGAGTTCAAATAGTAGGCCACTAAACTAGAAACCACAGTCCAACGAGCCACTGAACCAAAAAAAAAAAAAAGTTCAATTAAACCACTCAACATCTATTTTTTTCCATATATAATCGCTTGTTTCATGTTCATGTAGATTAAATAAGAGTTGTTGACATATGACGTGGAAATACTTTCTTTATTTTATTGATTGTTGGGGGCATAAAATGCCATGATTCACTCAAAATTTTACCAGCATGAATGAACCTGGAACAACTAGTTATGTGAAAAAATTAGATGACTTTTAAATGTGAATGATTTAATTTAACGATTTTTTTTTTTTGGGTTAGAAACTTAATTGGACTTTGGTCTCTAGTTCAATAGCCTATTTCAATTCTTTTTTGGTTCAATTGCTCAATAGAACTTTTGTCTCTCATTCGATGGGCTATTTGGTCTTTTTTTCTTTAAAAAAAAAAAAAAAGATACCTAATTTAAATTAGATAATGAGTTTTTTTTTTAAATTATAATAATGGTAATCAAATCCTATATGTAACACCCCCGATTTTTAAAACTTAAAAGAACAGAAAAATATCTAATCATCAAGACATAAAGCAAACGAAAGGTATATAAAATCGGGACAGGTTATGCCACACCTATCTCAGACATAGGTGCACAGGCGGGAAAAACTATCAATTCAACAAAACATAAAGTATCTAGGCACACGGGTCGCTAAACTAGGCTCACAGGTCAACAAAAGATAACGTCTACACATGACAACTAAACTATCTAGCGATCCACGTCTAGCTCTCTCAGTCATCTACTCAAAACCTGTAGAACAAGGGAATAAACATGGGGATAACACCCGGTCAGCGAATATTGCTGGTAACCCATCAATACGCGTTAAATAACATATATAGATAAGTATAAGTCAAAACCGTTTTGAAACGGAATACAGTATATAACATTTCAAAGCCATGGAGAGAAGTCAACTTCAAAGACTCACCAAACACTCTCAAAAGAAATGAGAATTACCATCCTCTCAACAATGACAAGACAACAACATGAAAGACAAAAACTCAGGATGCATTCTACTGATCACAAAGTATAAACATCAAGACATGCTCATAAGCAAGAAATTCACATTCACACAGTGTCAACTACATGCCACAGTGACTACTACATGTCACAAGTATCATAGTTCCAACCTTATGCCCTGTTCCAACCTTATGGCTACCCGCCGACCTTATTTTAGTTCCAACCATTACCTCCAAGTAATCCCTGTACTTCTGAGTCCAACCTTATGCCTCCGGGGACCGTCGTTCCCGCACCTACATCCACCCACATTCCACCTACATTTCAATACACGAGGGTACTATTCATTTCACACAACCACCTATATGTGAGCAAAACTCAAGTAACAACCACCCACATTCAAATCATAGTCACACAAGGTCATCATCATTTCCAAGAAGACTAAGGCTCAACAATAGCCTCAATCAAGTATCAACAAAGGGTACAACGATTTGCATACGTTCACATCATGTGAATCAATCAACAGATCACAATCAAGATATGAGACCATACTCAACAACAAAAGATTACCATCCAACACCAAATGATTGTCAACACAAGTTGGCAATCTCATTACGAAGGAACAAACCAAACACACTAGCATATCAACATCAAACTAGCATGCTTATCAAACGGGTAAACCAAAATTAGTTCCAGAGAACATTCAAGACTCATAATTAGCCCAACGAATCACAAAGTTGGACCCTTAGCACGATTTAAGACACCAAATCCTACATGGATTCCTAACATACCGTTCTAGACATACGAAACATCAAGAACACTCACAAATAGCCCAATAAAATATCATCGGGAGGTCAAAACATCAATACCGAGACAAAAGAATCACGGGAAACAAATCCCCGCCAACAACCAACCACGTTCCCTGCGGGTGGGGCCACGGGTGGACCTCTACCCGTGGTTCCACCCGCGGGTACATACACCCGAGAGCCTACATTCCCCGCAGGTGGGCCGGCGGGTAGGGCCCTGCCCGCCGTTCCGCCCGCGGGTACCACCTCCTGTACACAATAATCCTTTCGGGGGTTTTCAACAACAAGTCCAATTTCTAGTCCAAAACACCCAACATCTCACACACAACAACAATATGACTTGAACCCAAGAAATAACCAAGCAATGGCATTCAAGAACCCTAAGAACAAGCTCTAAACCTGCATCACCACAAGACAATGCATCAAATCTCACAAATCAACACAAGAATCACAAGTAGAAGCCAAGAATCATCATATAAGTAAGAAAATAGGTTTTGTAAAGCATGGGTTACCTTTGTAGCCTAATAACTTCCTCTTTCCACCCTTAAAAGCCTTTCCTAGAGCTCCTCTTCCACACCAACTTCATACACAAACCAAAACACAACAAAGATCCTATTTTTAGAAAAAGACACCTAAAAAAGGTTAAAAACACCAAAAGACCAAAGATCTTACCCTCCCCTATGCTCAAGATGAATAAAGTAGGAATCTTGGGAGACAATCTTGACAGACTTGGATGCTCAAATTCTAGCTTGGAGAAGAAGCTTAACCATTTTAGAGAGAGGCTAGAGGTTTTTGTGATTTAGATTGGAGGGTGAATGAAATCAAAGAATATTGCTAGGTTAGCTTGAATCACAAACCTTAGGTAGAAAGACATTCCTACCCTTACTAATGTTGGAAAGACAAGGGAACAAGGGCACAACTCAAGAAGCACAAGGTACAACCCTTTGACTTAAGTGACTAGTCAAAATCTAGTCCCTCGACTATTAAATTTCAGGATTATTAGGAATTGATTAGCAAAGAGGCTTGGATTAATTCTTTAATTAATCATTGATTAGTGTTTGAATTTACGGGGTGTCACACTATACATGCATTTTAAAAAGTTCTCAATCAAATAATGTATGTGATTTTCATTCTCATTCTATGTATCTAACCCCATAAACCAAATATACCCTTAGTTGTCTTGCATTTTTAAATGCATGTTTAGCCTGCACCAAGTCTCTTCTTTTTGCCTGCAATTGGAAATAGTTGAAAGAACTCGATCAATTACAGATGCACCATATTTGTAAATTTAATGCTCAACTATTATTGAGTGCATTGTCATTTCACATTCATTTAAAAATACATTGTTTCAGATTTTTCCTACTCACATTCAGTTGCACCATGTGCAGATACTCAATGCACCATCTATCATACCTCATTGCACAATCATTCACAATATAGGACACACACACTTCCTATCAGTTTTGACAGCACAAATTGATATGGGGAATAAATGCTGCACCTCAAAGTATATTTCAATACACAATAATCAACAAGGCAATGCAAATAATAATAATAATGACAATAATAATAATAATAATAATAATAATAATAATAATAATAATAATAATAATAATAATAATAATAATAATAAAGCAACATAAATAAAAAACAAAAAAAAAAAACAAAAACCAAAACAAAACCAAAAAAGGAAAAAGACAAGAAAAAAAAAACAATGAAATGCACTATATACGCGTTCCATAATAACTCCAACACTACTCTATTCTAAGCATACGTTACATTTACATTTAGGGTCTGTTTGAAAACCCGAAAAATAAATCCTGAAAATATGTTTTGAATTTTTCAATGTTTGTGTACTCAAAGAAAATGATGTCAAAGGAAAATATTCATTCTAGTCAGAGGAAAATAAGCTCACGGAAATTAAAATATCTTCCTAAATGTTTTAGTCGGAAAACATTTTATAGATTCTTTATTTTCCATATCTCTTCCCTCTCTTATTTTTTAAGTTAGTTTCTAGATTATTATTATTACCAGCAACACCAACACCAACACCACACCACCTCCACCATCCACCAACACCACAATGACCATTACAACCACCAACACACAACTATTGCATCCACCACCACACACCACAATGACCATTACAACCACCAACACACAACCACTGCCTCCACCACCACACATTACCACAAACACCAACACCACGACGACAAACACTATCACCAACACCACAAACACCAACACTACCATCACCACAACCACAACCACCACAAACACCAACACCACCACAACAAACACAAACACCACCACCACCACACCATCACCACCACCACCACGGTACCACCGCTACCACCACTACCACACAACCACTACCAACAACACCACCACCGGCCACCATCACTACCACCAACACCAACACCACCCCAACCACCACATTCTCCACCACAACCACCACTACTAGCTCACAACCACTACTACCACACCACCACCACCACTACCACATATTATTATTATTATTAACAACAAATAATATGTTCATTTCTAGAAAAAATGAACGAAATAGAAAAATACAATTTATCAACTTTCAGCCAAATAGAAAAGGATAATTTTCTGACATTCAGCCAAACACTGAAAAATTTAAATATTTTCCAAAAAAATGAATCAAATTCTGAAAATCATTTTACTAAAAACATTTTCTAGATTTTCAAACGGATCCTTAATGCATTTTTTTGCTACTAAAACAGCAATTCAATTACATTAACCCTAACTTATAATTTAAGGTATAATGCTTCAAACAAGCATTCAATCACACACACACACATAGACTTATAATCCCATGAGAACACACTCCTGGAAAAAATTAAAAATCAATCTCAGCCTTAAATCTGTAAAAATCAGACGGATCAGATCAGATAAAAAAAATATTTGAGGTGGGTATTTCGTAACTATCGTCAACTTCACTTTTATAAACTTGAATACTTAGAAATGCAATATGTAACGACTAAATATGCAAAGTTGGATAAATTTTTTAAAAAATTAATGAAAAAGCTAAATTTTAAATATAAATCGTAAATGTTAGAGCCTAAGGTGTAAAAAGTAAACTTCTAAATCAAATAAAACCAAAAACTCAATCATAAACTCTAAAATTTAAACCCAAAGTGCAATGCAATTCCACATTTTTACAAGAGCAATCTTTTAATACTAAAATGTGCATTTTTGTAACAACTAATTGTGCAAAATGGATAATTATGAGAAGTGCAGATTTTCAGTGTTCAAGTTTGCAGAGTAAAATTGGTGATATTTAGGAAAATATCACCTCATTTTAAAAAAAAATTTAATCTGATCCGTCCGATTTTTTCAGATATAAGACTGAGATTAGTTCTTAGCATTTTTCTCAGAATTTTTTCTCACATTACTTTTTCAATGTGAGACTATAGTTACTTAATTACATAGTTTTTTTTATCTTACTGGGACAGGGTTTTGAAAACTACAATTAGAAATCCGGTTACCAACACAAATAATGCGATGAATTGAAGGTGGTCCATTGTCTTTGCTTAGTTTGCTCCACGGTTGGAGGTTAATCACCACATGATGGTGTGTCGCTGTAGAGATTATCTGCAGTCGCAAGAATTGAAGAAGAAAAGGCTAAGCTCTATTTGCGTCGCTGTAAAGTGTACATCATAGAGGAAGCTGAAGAAATATTAGTCTCGACGGTGACGTTTCAGGATCCATAAATTGTTAGTGTACAAATGATACACATTAAAACCCTTTAATAAAATTGGCTAATTTAATTGTCAAAGGGTTTAGAATTATTTTATGTGAATATTTGTTGTTGTTGTTATATGTTAGTATTGGTATTGTTGTTATTATTATTATTATTGTTGTAAATTGATCGAATCAGTTACACTCATCTGGTATCAGCCATCGATCCTTCCTCTCTCTCCTTTTTTTTTTTTTTTTTTTTTTTTTTGCAAACCACTACGCAAAACCATAACCACCATCATGTCCTCCAATTCATTGGAAAGGACTGTGTCTGCCGCCGACGGCCCTTCCCCTAGCGGCTTCAACTCCCTCGCCGGAGCTCATCATTTCATCTCAATGAAGCTCACATCGAGGAAATTTTTATTTTGGCATACCCAGCTCATTCCGTTCCTCCGTGGCCAAGACCTCATCGGATTCGTTGATGGCAACCATCCATGTCCGGCAGCTACAGTCAGGACGCCAACCTTCAGGGACTCCAATTCCGGTGAGCCCACACCAACCCGGCATATAAGGCTTGGGTACAACAGGATCAGTCGATCCTTTCCCTCTTAATCTCCTCGATGTCGGATGAGGTGCTCCACCTTGTAGTCGGCTGGAATACAGGGGCGGAGGTGTGGCGGTCTATCTGCACGGCCCTCGGCTCCAACACACAGGCGCGATGTCTCAATTTGATTGGCCAGTTCCAAGCACTCCGGCAAGGCAATGCATCTCCGGCAGATTATCTAGGCCGTGCACAATTCCTTGTCGAGGAGCTAGCTCAAGCCGGCCAACCGCTTTCAGTGGCCGAACAGAACCTCTATGTTCTACGTGGTCTGCGACCGGAGTACAGGTCCTACGCCGTTTTGCTCACGGTCAACGCGCCGGTGAGTCTTCCGCAACTTGCCAATTATCTCCAGGCGGCCGACTTCATCGTCGTAGACAATTACCCCAGTCCGGCAAACGGAGGCAGCGGGGGTGTCCACACGGCCATATATGTGGGACGTGGACGTGGCAGCAACACCGGCTCCCATGGTGACGGTGGCAGACGTGGCGGACGTAGCAGTGACCCGAACGACAACCGCGACGGTCGTGGTGGCCGCGACACCCCTCGGTGTCAAATAAGTAGATTCTAGGGCCATACGGCAGTGTATTGATACAAATCCTACAACACCCAGCTGCCTGCTCAAGCCCATGTTGCAGTCTCTGGTGACTCTCCGGCGGTCGCTGCTCCCCCGGCCGAAGCTTGGTATCCGGATACAGGTGCCACACCTGACGCCGGCATGTTGACGAACTCGGAGGAATATGGTGGCCCCGACACCCTCCGCGTTGGAAACGGTATAGGTTTGGTTATCTCGCGGGTTGACCATGCATCTATTCCTTCAGTCTCAAAATAGTTATACTTGTCTAACGTGTTGCATGTTCCTAAATTAATCGTCCCACTATTGTGTGTCCAGAAATTTGCTAATGAAAATAGAGTCTTTTTTGAGTTTCATGACAATTGCTTTTTTTGTGAAGGATTCCAAAACCAGGGCAGTACTACTTAAGGGTCCTACCTCGGGAGGTCTGTACAAACTACCTGTGTCTTGAAGTCCGTTTGCGTTTGTCAGTTCTCGTGCTACAGCGGTGGTTTGGCATCGCAGACTCATTAACCCTCACAATCTGGTGCAAAATAAAGTCTTACAACAATGCTCGATCAATACAAATAATGCCAAGAGTTTGGGTTCGTGTTCGGCTTTCCATCTCGGCAAGTCATCCCATATTAAACTAGATAGAGTTGACAATTGTAGTGAAAATGTACTAGATCTCTTATATACGGATAACTGGGGGCCTGCCCCGGTAGTCTCATATAGTGGGTTTCAGTATTTTTTGATATTTGTTGACGATTACTCCCGTTTATGCTGGTTTTATCCATTACGGGTAAAATTAAACATTTATAAAAATTTTGATGCGTTTTGTGTTTTGGTAGAGCGGCAGTTTTAGCGCTCTATCAAGTCTATACAGTCGGACTTAGGGGGTGAGTACAGAAAATTACATAACACGTTCCAATCTTTGGGAATTAATCACCGGCAGTCATGTGCTTACACACATGAACAAAACGGGAGAGTTGAGCGCCGTAATAGACACATTGTCGAAACGGGCTTAGCTCTTCTTGCTCAGGGGTCTGTCCCACAACAGTATGGGACTATGCCTTTGAAACTGCCACGTGTTTAATAAACTATCTCCCATCCTCAGTCCTCAAATATGAAAGCCCATATTCTCGTCTCTATAAAAAATCACCTCCGTATCAATTCATACGAGTCTTTGGGTGTCAATGTTATCCCCATCTACGGCCTTACGATCGGCATAAGATGGAGTATCGTTCCACCCTGTGTGTCTTCCTAGGTTACCCACCTTCTTATAGGGGATACAAGTGCATGGACCTAATTAGCGGGAAGACCTATATCTGTCGCCACGTGCGGTTTGACGAATTTGTTTTCCCTTTTGTCACAGGTTTATAGCAGGCAGTCACTACACCTGTTTCTATGCCATGGGCAGCTGGACCCATAATACGCTCTCTCACGCAGTCTATTGGCCATGATCCACGCCCTATATCACCGGTAACTGAGCCTATCCCGTTGGCTCAAGAGGCACCGCCCTTGGCCATTGAGCCCGCTGCCCCACCGGCATAGACTCGTACACCGACTAAACAGGCCCAGCCTCAGGACAGGGGGTATATCATGCGCTTACGCCATATGACTTGGGGCATCGATGAAGAGTTCCATGCCCTAACTGCAACCACTAATCCGACATGCTACTCCCAGGCCGTTGGGCACCCGCAATGGCGTGACTCTATGGATCAAGAGTTCAATGCTCTTCTTCACAACAACACCTGGCGTCTTGTTCTGCCGGATTCCACCATGAACATCATCGGGTGCAAGTGGGAGTTCCGCACCAAGCGCACTTCAGATGGGTCAGTCGAGCAGTACAAGGCTCGTCTCGTGGCCAAGGGTTTCAATCAAGTAGCCGGAGAAGACTTCTTCGACACTTTTAGCCCGGTTGTCAAACCGACTACAGTCCGTATCCTCTTTTCGTTGGCTGTCTCAAACAACTGGACACTACGTCAGTTAGATGTCCATAATGCCTTCCTCAACGGGCACTTGGTCAAGACAGTATACATGAAGCAGCCGCCAGGGTATGAGGACCCAGCACACCCGGGTCATGTCTGTTTCTTACAACGATCGCTATATAGTCTTAAACAGGTTCCCAGGGTGTGGTTCAAATGCTTTCATGATTATTTTCTCTTTGTGGGCTTTGCCTCGTCTAAAACCGATGTCTCTTTGTTTTACTATACTGCCGCCAAGTCACGGGTCTTCCTTCTGGTATATGTTGATGACATAATCATAATGGGAAGTGATGCTGCCTTGGTTGGTTCTCTGCTTCAGCGTCTAGCCACTACCTTCAAGATTCGGGATCTTGGTAAGCCAGGTGTAACAACTCAAAATTTCATTTTTTAAATTCAGTATTAAGAAAACCCAAAGTAGCTTTTTCACTCTATTAAAAATTTTTGCGGTAAATCGGTGTTTGAATAAAATAATTTTGTCGCATTTTTTTTAAAAATTAATTTGACACCGAAGAAAGGAATCCATTCAAAAATCCCTAAGTTTTCGGGTACTTCGCGTACCAAGATTTAAATCGAGAATTTTATCTGAGTGAGACCGGGAAAATTCAAAAGGGAATTTTGAACAAGTGTTCATCCTTATAACTTTTGGGAAAATTCACTTTCAACTCCAAAGTAATAAAAGATAACATTTTTAGCCTATGGTTCATGTTACATGGTGGACCACAAGACATCCAAAATCCCTTATTGATTCATCTTTTAGCTTGGGAAATTACCCATTTGCCCTCAACCAATCATTGTGAATCATCCTAGGGTTTTGAACCCTATATAAACCCCCTTATTCCATCTCATTTTCCTGATCTCATTCTTTGCCTCTTCCTCACCAAATTGTCTGCCAAGAGCAAGAAGAGAAACAACAACCTAGTAAGCTTGTTCATCCTTCATTCTAGTCTCTTTTGTCTTCTAGTTTTCTTTAGTCTTTGAGGTTCTAGGCTAAGGATAGAAGGTGTGTTGGGAAGTGTAGGTGGTGAAGGAGGCTCAGCTAGTTCAAGAGGAAGAAGAGATCCAAGCAAGAAGATTAGACTACAAGAGGTATAACCCCATGGATTCCTCTTTAAATTTGCTCTCTGAAGCCTTAGTTTTGAGTAGAAATGAGTAGAAACTATGAGTTTTTGATGTGTTCATGCTTGGAAGTGATTTAGTATGTGTTTGTGAGTTGTTGAGATTGTTTTGGACTTGTTTGGATGAGATTTTGCAGGGGAAATAACATCTGGTGCACAACACAGTGAGCACCAGATCAGAGTGGCGGCCCTAGCCGCGGTGTAACACCCCGTGTTACGACCCCTAAACCAAAGTAATTAATTAACCACTCACCCTAAAAAGGGGAATTAAAATCCATTAATTAGCTAAAAGGGGATCCACCATAGTCCATGGGCCCTTATCCCTAAAGCCAAACCCTTAATCCTATAGGAAATAGAATTAGCAAACCCATACCACTTAGACCCATCATTCAAGCCACACAAGCACTGAGGGATTTGCGATTAGGGTCTAAGTGGTATGGGTTTACTAATTCTATTTCTTATAGGACTGAGGGATTGGTTTTAGGGATAAGGGTCCATGGGCTTATGGTGGACTCTTCGTAATTAATTAATGAAATTTAATTCTTTCTTTTGGGTAAATGATTCAATAATTAATTGGTTTAGAGGCCGTAACACGGGGTGTTACACCTCCTCTCTTTGCTTGATATTTTAAGAAGCCAAGCCAAATGACCACTTTGCCCTCCACCAATCATTGATGATTCTCCTAGGGTTTAGAGCCCTAAAAAATGAAATGTTTTCAGACATTGCCTCTTGATTCCCTTCCTTGTCTTCCCTTCCTAGAAGCTCTGCAAGAAACCAAAGAGAATCATAGTAATTTATAAACATCTTCACCATTCATCCATTCTTCTCCTAGCTTCATTGATTTCTAGCTTCCATCTCTGAGAACTTAGCTGTTAAGGCTTGTTGTATGGTTTGTTTGAGGAATATAGGTGGTGAAGGGGGTTTTAGCTGACTTGGGAAGAAGGAGGAATCCCAACAAGAAGAGTAAACAACAAAGGTATAACCCATGGACTCCCAGATCTTTTTATAAACTATGTGAAGTCAAGTTAGATGTAGAAATGTGTAGAAATGCTAGATTATTGTTGTGCTTGAGCTATTAAGTGATCAATTGTTGGTCTATGATGTGTTGTTGAGGATTTGGGAGTGTTGGATTGCTTGAAATTGCATTACAGATGAAGAAGAATCTCACTGGTGCACAGACAGTGTGCACTAGATAGAGTCACGGAGCTAGCCAACGGTCCTTGGCAAGGACCGTTGGCCATCCCCATGGAGGCACGGCCCAAGGGCACGGCTCATGGCAAGAGCCGTGGCCCTAGGCCGCTGCTTGGCGGAGGCCAAGTGGCTGGGCTTCTCAAGCCCCGCCTTAAGTTTTACCAGGCAATAACAGTATAGTGGTCAGGCCCTTGTGGCCCAGCTACGTGTTGTTTTTGGACCCAGAGTCGCAGGCCCTTGAGGCTCGGACACTCAGGATCGTCATGACACACGAGTAGAATTTGATTTCATTGAATTTGGAGTAGAAATGAGCAATTTACTGTAGAAAGTGTGATGATTCATTTTATAGAAGTAGTCTGTGAACATTTGCAGAGAATGAAAATGTGAAGTATTTAGTCTTGGCTATTTGTTTGAGAAGCATGGCAATTATTTTATTGTTAGATTAAGAAGTATGACCATTAGTTGCAAATGTTTGCTTGATTAGCATGCCTAAGCATTCATTATGAGTATTTGAGAAATTTTGCCAAGAATATGAAATGTTTGGTTATACAGAGCATGAATCTAATTGCCCAGTAAAGTGAAGTATTAAACCATGTTGTCCAGTTTGAGTTTAAAGAGCATGATCAATATTTTCTAAGTGTTTCCTAAGAAGTTTTGCTAAGTATTAAAGTGATGAGCATGAAGTAGCATAACATTTGCTTGACTTATAATCAAAGAGAAATTGAGATATTTCTTATAGTAAAGAACATGTTTAGCCTATCATGAACTAAAGTGCATTAGTCGCTCGAAGTAAGCCTAAGTATTCTTTCAAAAACCTAAATCTATTTTGGGAAAATCATTATCTAGTTGCATTGAGAAGTTGGATGATATTTGATTTCCAATTTGTGAGAAAAGAGAAGTTGTAGAGAAGCTATGTGCATGAGTTTTTTTAAGTAAAGTTGTTGCATGAGATTGAAATGCATGAGTTATATCTATATGTATCTAGTGTGAGTAATCTGAGGTTTTGGAAGCCCGTTTAGACTATGTCATTACGGAAGAAAAGAGAAAGTAAATAAAGAAACTGACTGTTAGGAATATATTGTAATAGATTTTGATATGCCATGCCAAATTGTATTTTAGAATCTCTAATTTTATTTGTTAAGTCTAGGTTTTTCATAGACCATGAAAGGAAAATTAACAAATATAGAAAAAGGGAAAAATACGAAGAAGAAGAAGATGTATGCATATGATATGTATACTTAAACAAGCCCGCACGCCCAACTCAAAGAAGAATTCATACTGGAAAATCTCATACTAAGAAACGAGAAGCAAACGAGATTGCATGAAGTTATCTTGGTGATCAAGCATATGTGGAAAGAAAGAAGTACATCAAGGAGAATGCTACAATAACCAATAATTCGTACAGACGAGATGGTTAGAAGCTTGATAAATAAACTCTAAGGTCTCAAGTTAAAAACTCATTCTCTACAATTTTATAAGGCCAAAATCAGTTCTATGAGATTAAGTATGAGCAAACTAAATTGGCCAACAACCATGAAGTGAGATGAAAGAAGATGAAAGATGAAGTTTCATAAGTCTATATATAGAAGGAGATGAAGTTCAAGATGAAGTTTCATAAGTCAAGTCTATATATAGAAGGAGATGAAGTTTCATAAGTCTATATATAGCAGGAGATGAAGTTAAAGATTAAGTTTCAAAGGCTATATATAGTGAGAGATGAAGTTCAAGATAAAGTTTCAAAGAGACTATATATAGTAGGAGATGAAGTTCAAGATGAAGTTTCAAAGACTATATAGAGTTTGAAACTATATATAGTAGGAGATGAAGTTACAGATGAAGTTTCAAAGACTATATATAGTATGAGATGAAGTTTCAATCAAGGATTGAGATCTCACCACCAGTATGAGAACCAGTTGAAAATCAATTGGAGATGAAGTTTCAAAGTCAGTAGCCGTACACTATGAGAAGAAGGGATGAAGCTTCAAAGAGACTATATATGCAGGAGATGAAGTTCAAGATGAAGTTTCAAAGACTATATATAGTATGAGATGAAGTTTCAATCAATTATTGAGATCTCACCACCAGTATGAGAACCAGTTGAAAATCAATTGGTGATGAATTTTCAAAGTCAGTAGTCGTACACTATGAGAAGAAGTATGAGCTCAAGATATAGGAGGAAACTGACTAATCCAAAATAGAAAGGGATTAGATTGGAGAATATATTCAGAAGATGAAGGCATGATCTACATCAGAATTATTTAAGAGCTTCTTCAAGTGGATTACTAGCTAAAAGTAACGGCTAAACTATCTCAAATGTCAAAGACATTATTTCTGAGATAAGATCTTCTGAAAAAGTTACAGATCCTCTGAAAAGGCTACAAGAATTCAAATTTGAGATCTAGAATTCAAATTAGAGATTGTTTTTTTCCAACGAACAAATTCTCAAAACCAGCTATAAAAGGATGAAGATTGAAGCAGACGAAAACACTTCCAACATACACCAGAAGGGGTGAATACATACGAATCCAATCATACAAACTGCTAAAGAAAGCTTGCAAAGAAAAATATTCAAGTGAGATAAACACTCAGAGATTCAAAGCTCATAGAAAAAATATTCAAGAGTGTTTAAAATCTTCATCATTGAGAGACTTGATGTACATTGAAGATCATCAATAGAGTCTCAAAGTCGGAAGCAAGATAAAACTTGTTTTTCTATAAACAAGGGACATCCCTACGGGAGTGTAGGAAGAAGATTGTCACACGGAGCTGTGAAGTCTTAGAAGAAGGGGGAAAGTAACACGGAATTGTGAAATCCTGGAAAGTAGCACGGAGCTGTGAAATTCGAAGCAGCAGTGTCTGAGGCACTGGGCGTGATTAGTGTGGGCTTGGTGATAAAAGCACTAGATCACGGGATACGTCTACCTGAGCGTGGAAGATGGGGTGAAAGTAACATGGAGTTGTGAAATCTTGTGAAAGTAGCACGGAGCTGTGAAATCTGAAGTAGCAGCGTTGGAGACACTGGGCGTGATTAGTGTGGGATTAGTGATCAAAGCACTAGATCACGGAATTCATTGTATCTATGAACCAAGAAGTGGTGGATATAGTGAATTGCTCTTGGGGGATAAGAGCAAGTGGAGTAGGAGGATTACACCACATCCAAACCACTATAAATTGCCTTGTGTCATTTACTACTTTATTTACTTACTACTTGTTGCTTGCCTTCACATGGATATACCTGACACAATCACCACACACTTATTTTATTTATTCCATTGTGCACAACACTCTAACAATCTAGTTAAGAGTTTTGGTTTCCCTGTTGCCTTTGCAATTGTTGTATTTGCAAAAACGATTTAAAAGTCTATTCTCACCCCACCCCCCCCCTCCCCTCTAGACATTTTACCTTACCTTCTTTGGGGCCAACACGGACATTGCGATTCGATATGAAGTAACGAGGTCAATATTCCCGAGTTACTAGGTAGGATATTACACGTCGGGTTGGGAATCCCGGTTAGGGGGTGTGCACACTGACAAGTATGATACCTGATTCCACAGAGTTTGAGAAAAAGAACCAAGAGAATGGTTTTGTGGGCGAGACGAGTATTAGGTCGGCTATATGCCGAGCCCGGATAGGTCCATTCAAATTATGGTGAAGCTCCTACCTAGCCCACGAGTATAAGTAAAGAGAGAATGCGAGTCATTGCGACTCTTAAGAAAGCGAGTCAACGTGACTCTAGAGAAAGTAAGAAAAGCGAGCAATTGTGTCTCTAAGAAACCTCCATTTAACAAGTGTTCCTTGTAACCAAAGAAGGAGTGTATTTGTATATCTACCTGTACTTATACTAAAGCATCATGTTCATTTTATTGCATGATTATAAGAGTTGCATGTATTACATGAAAGTATGAGAAGAAGTATGATAGCATGATTGCTTATTGAATTATATTTCGCAGGAGATTGCTTATTAAGTTATATGATATCCCGAGATTGCTTATTGAGTATATGATAGCATGAGATTGCTTATTGAGTATATGATAGCATGAGAGTGCTTATTGAGTTATATGATAGCATGAGATTGCTTATTGAGTTATATGATAGCATGAGATTGCTTATTGAGTTATATGATAGCATGAGATTGCTTACTGAATTATACGAAAGCATGAGATTACTTATTGAATTAAATTATTGCATGAGATTGCTTATTGAATTATATTTAGCATGAGATTGCTTATTAAGTTATTTGATGATATGAGATTGTTGTTAAGATATATGTTAGCATCAGATTGCTTGTTAAAGATTAAGTATATTATTAACTATCAGTTTGAGTATGATTCGAGTATACCGCCATCATAAGATATATATGTGAAAGCACGAGATTGTTGATAAGCTAAATAATTGAGAAAGTATGCCTATTTGATAATTAGGTTGCAAGGATATAGAAATCATGTTCAGCATGTTTAAATGTTGCTTAAGTGATTGAGAATACTTGATCTAAGTCTGTGAAATAAATGTTTTTCCAAAAGTATATGTTGTAGTATTTTATAGTGTTTAGTGGCGTTATACTTAGATTCGTGCTAATGGGTTGCTTTCTGCTTGTTGTTTGTTAACCCCTTTCAGGTGGGCCTAGTTCATGAGAGCGTTCGAGTTAGACTAGATTAGCTTAGTGCGCTAGTTGTAGTCTAAACTCTTATTTCAGTTATGTTATTTTGAGACTTTGGTTGTAGATCTATCTTGATGTTTTGATGGTGCTGGACACCGGGGTTTCATTCCCCAAGTTTGTTTTAAGTAGTAAGTTTGTTGAAGTTTAGATCCTTTCTTTGCCTGTGCAGTCACCGTGTATGGTGATTGTGGCGGTGACACCTCTTAATGATGATTAGTAGACTTATTATGCTTGTTAGTATTCCTTTTTAAGTTAAGTAATTGTTATTAAGGTTTAAGAAAAGTGGGGTGTTACACCCTATCTCTGTCATATTTAACCCCAAACTAAGACACCTGAACTAACCCTCCTGTTACATGAATTCCAAACATATTCCAAGAACTCACAGCTCTACTCCGTAATAGGTCCCTTGATCATACCACCCCCCTAATTCCAAGATCCAAACCCATCCACATTGTCCCTTATAGATACTCATATGACCAAAAGAATACTATTGAAAAGATGGTTGATGAAATGTTGGCAGCTAAAGTCATCACCCCTAGTGTAACACCCCAGATTTTTTGAAACTTTTAAGACTTATATAATTAAGGTAGTTCTATTATTAATATCGAAAATAGAGCATTACTAAACACAAGATTTTGGGGTGCTATGCCACATCTGAGCTGGAGAACTCAAATGCACAGGCAATACTAACTAAATATCCTCAAAGCAATGTCAATACATCATCATGGCACGCAGGGAGTGTTTAATAAGGGAGTGTTCCCTTGAAGTTTCAAGAAACATTCATAGGCTAATGGTTAGGGACTTGGTCTTATAAGTGGGAAGTTTAGGGTTCAATCCATATTGTTAACATTTGTATTCTTTGTTGAACATGCTTGGATCTTTTCTTACCCAAAGTGGCAAGAGGTTTGATAGGCCTTCTTTGTTGAACTTTTATCCTCATTGGGTGTTTGGTTTTGGCGTCTCATGGGCTTTGGGGAGACGTTTTAGTCCTTCTTTTTATGTTAATTTATTTGACTTCGTCTTTTATTTATAATAATTTCTAAGTAACTAAACTAAACAAGTAATTTCACCATGAGGGTGGTTTACAGGGGTTTACTGATTATCCTAAGCAGAATTCTTCTTCCTGATTTTCTTCCGGTTGATTTGTGGGGTCCTCGTCTCCCAGGGCCGTGTTTTCTTCGTTGAGGTCGCCCTCGTTTTCAAGATCGGCCTGTGTGCGGCTCATGACGAATACTTTTCCGGGAGCACTGAAACTCCTTTGATTGTTTGTGCCCCCGTGTTGACCCATGATTGTAGGGTGCGAGTTCGGGGGTTGAGTGCATTGGAAGGACTTGTGTCCTTCTCCCACACAGTTGAAGCATCGCCAGGGGTTTCCCATGCAGTCCTTGCCTCTATGGTCTTTATTGCATTCCGGCAAAGGGAGGGTCTCGTATTAGTTTCGTTGTTTCTCAAGGGTGGCCCTTGGGAAGTTGAGTTGCTTGGCCTTGTGTTAGTGTCGCTCATTGTTCTTTTCACAGGTGGCGCCTCGCCTCCCGTGTTCCTCTTACGAATATGTTCTTGGACTCCACGTTGTAGTAGTTGGATTCGATAGAGGTTAGCGGCACTGGAGTAGGCCTCGTTGAGGGTCCGGGGTCCGCTCACGATTAGTGCCTTCCGGGCTTCAAAGTTGAGGCCCGACACAAACTTCTCTATCTTGGTCGTCTCTGTAGAGACCAATTCGGGTGTGAAACGGGCCAGTTCGAGGAACCGTTTATGGTACTCCATGACGGTGGCCATTCATTGTTTCAAATGGAGGAATTCCTCGTACATGGATGCCCTCACGTGCGCAGGGTAGAATCGTTCTCGTAGACATGTCTTTAGATTTTCCAAGTTGAATCCTGGTTCCTGTCTGTAAGTGGGTCCTTCGTGGACCCACCAAAGGTCGGCCTCGTGTCCGAAGTGTAACGAGGCTATCTCTACACGGCGTTCTTCTGGGCATTCTACCAACCCGAAGATTTTGTCAAAGGTTCGAATCCATTCTTTGAGGACTGCAGGGTTCTCTTCTCCTGCGAAGATGGGTGGCCGATGATTTGAGACTTGTCGGGTGATATCTGAGTTCCCGTTTGGTGGTGCTGGGGTTCAGTTGTTGTTACGGAGAGTTACGTCGCTCAGTGTCTGGGCAACCTGAGTCAGTTGTTGTAGAGTCTGAGCCAGAGGGTCGTGAGTGGTGGGTTCAGGGGTCCTTGATGGCCTTCTGTTTGGTGCCATGTCGTCGGTCTACATGACCAATGTTTATTGTAACGATGAGTTAGCGCGTTGCACCCTTACCTTGATGCGATAAGCGAAGGGGGAGTTCTTTAAATTAATGCATGATAAAGTTATGTGATGATAGGTAGGCTCACAACCTCACCGCGCGTCCTAAGATTCCTGTATCCTATGTCCCTAAATACCTAGAGTTCAAGCCTAATGTCCTAAAGTCTGGTCTTAAGAGTTTTATACTAGGGTCAAACTTAGGCTCTGATACCAACTGTAACACCACAAATTTTTTGAAACTTTTAAGACTTATATAATAAAGGTAGTTCTATTATTAATATCGAAAATAGAGCATTACTAAACACAAGAGTTTGGGGTGTTATGCCACATCTGAGCTGGAGAACTTAGATGCACAGGCAATACTAACTAAATATCCTCAAAGCAATGTCAATACATCATCATGGCACGCAGGCCGAAGGGAAACTAACTATCTAAGCATCCTTAAAGGTAGGATCTTTATGATCTTGAAGTGGGTTTGGAAAGTAAGCCTTGTGGGGAGCTTGTTGTGGTGTAAAGTGAATTATTTTGGTCTACAAGAGGTAACCCATGCTCTACAAAACCTATTTTGCTTACCTATATGTGATTTCTTGGATTCTACTTGTGTTTTGCTATGAAATGTGAGGGTTTATGCATTTGTCTTGTGATATTGCATATCTAGAGATTGTGTTTAGTGTTCCTTTGTGCCATTGCTTGGCATTTTCCATGATTCAAGTTATTTTGTTGTATTGGGTGAGATTTGGCATGTTTTGGACTTGAATTTGTGTTTGGAGAAGAAAATCCCCGAAGGGATTTGTTGTGGAACAGGAGTGTTCCCGCGGGCGGAACGGCGGGCGGGGCACCACCCGCCGGCCTACCCGCGGGTACACAGCCCTGTGGGAATATGTACCTGCGGGCGGAACCACGGGTGGGGCACTACCCGTGGGTCTACCCGCGGGTACATGGTGGTGTTTGCTTGGAACTATTTGAGCGTTTTCTTGATGTTTCTTACGTCTAGAACTATATGGTAGGTATCCATGTAGGACTTTGGTGTCTTGAATCGCGCTAAGTGTTCAACATTGTGTTCGTTGGACCAAGAGGTGTCTTGTGTGTTCCTCGGAACTATCTTGTGTTTCTCCGTTGTTAAGCATGCGAGTTTATTGTTTTAATGCTAGCGTGTGTGTGGTTTGTTCCTTCCGTTTGGTTGATGATAACTTGTGTTATTCATCGTTGTTGTCGTTGGGCTGTGACCCATTCCTTGATTGAGTTTGTTTCATACCTTCGTTGTGATCCGTTGATTGACTCGTGTGAGTGGTGGTGCGTGTGTGGCTTTACCTGGATTGCACGATTAGTGGTATGGGACACTAGTCACCAAGGTATTGCAGCGGTCCTCGTGGTGGCCGTGACGTGATTATGGAGCTGTGGCCTTCGTGTAAGGTTCACGTGATTGGGGGATAACATGTGTTATCCGGGCATGTGTTGCCATGTACGGTTCCTTGTGTACTATGAATTGGTGGTCTTGTTGGTGGTTTTTTGGTGGGGGACGACGGTCCCAGGAGGGAAAAGGTTGGACTAAGAAGTACAGGGTCCTGGAGGTAATGGTTGGCATGAAGGTACAAGGTCGGGGGTAGACATAAGGTTGGAATAGGGCATAAGGAAGGCATATCAACTCGTGATGGGTGATGTCACGAGGGCTCGTGTAGCCGTTGTTGTGAATTCTCTTTCTTGTGACGTGTGTAGTCACAAGGGCATGTGTTGCCATCAGTTTTGTCTTTATCCTTTGTGTTGTGGTTAACCTTTGTGGTTTGGGATGTGTTCCCGTGTTATCTTTGTGAGTGATGAGTCTTGTGTTCACTGTTGATCTTGGCTTTTGACTTATGTACTTATGTATTTTGTTTTGAAAATGGTTTTACAACTTATATCTATATATGTATGATATTTAACGGTATTGGTGGGTTACCAGCATTATTCGCTGACCGGGCGTCATCCCAATGTTTATCTTTGTATCTTTCAGGTGATCTTTAGACGAGCGCGATGTCTAGTGCCTGGTAGCTTAGCACCTTTACCCCTATTTTGTGGCCTGTGTGCCAATGTAGTTGTAGAGTGATGTTTTTGGGATAGATGTTTACACTTGCATATTGTTTGCCGTAGCGTTTACCGTGTTTGGTAAACGTGGCGTGACACCCCGTTGGATTTCTTTTATCCAGTTCTCGTTTTATCGTCCGTTGTGCTAGTTTTGTTGTCTAATCTGCATGTGTTAAGGCTTTTTATCTAGCTTGTTTGGGGGGTGTTACAGTTTCCATCAGAGCCTAGGTTTTGAGCCTAGGAAAGGTTAAGTCTAGACTTTCTAAGTGGTTAAGTGTGTTTTGAGACCTCTATGCGACCTTAAGAAGCTAAGTGTTAGGCTTAAGACTCTAGGATTCATGGTGAGTTGTGTGTTGCTTTCTGTCTTGCTTGTTGGCTCTCTTTTGGTAACCTCGCTGTTGTTATAGAAGTTTGCGATGCCTCCTCGTCCCCGCGCTCGCACTCTGGAGACCCCGACAAACGAGCAGCTCGCTCAGAATCTCCATCAGCTGACGCAGACGATGCAGACGCTCAGTGAAGCCTTGCTGAACAACAATCACGCTATGCCGCCTCCTCCTCCTGCTGGGCACCGTGACGTAGGACGTCTAGTGTCGGGTCATCGGCCGCCAACCTTCGCTGGCGAGGAAGACCCTGTAGTCCTAGAAGAATGGCTACGGGTGATTGATAAGATCTTCACCGTGGTGGGCTGCCCCGAAGAAAGGAGAGTAGAACTGGCAACGTTCTACTTCTGCCAAGAAGCGGACTTGTGGTGGGTTCACGAAGGCCCGGCTCTTCTTGAAGAACCAGAGTTCGGTTGGACAGCGCTCAAGGACAGAATGCGCGAAAGGTTCTACCCAGCGCATGTGCGAGCCGCCATGTTTGATGAGTTCCTTCATCTGCAGCAAGGATCCTTATCTGTGGTCGAATACCACAAGAAGTTCTTGGAGCTGGCGCGCTTTGCAAGGATGCTTGTGCCTACGGAGCTTGCTAAGGTTGAGCGTTTTGTTGCGGGTCTGAACTATGAGGCACGAAAAGCGTTGACGGTGAGTAGGCCAAGTTCCCTTAAGGATGCGTATCTGAGTGCCGCGGATCTGTATCATGTGCAGCAACTTCAGAGGGGTTCGTTTGAGCTAGCTAGGAAGAGGGTTGAGAGCATAGGTTCTTCCACCTTCAAGAAATCCCGACCGAGTTTTCCAGCCAGGGCAATGTCATCTTCTTCTCAAGGACCTATCAGGGTGGAGCATCGGGATCAAGCTAAGTCGGCTGTTTTTCGAGGATGTGGGAAGATGCACGTAGGCCAAGGTTGTCATGGCCAGGCATTTAGGTGTTTCTGATGTGGAGTTAGTGGTAACAAGGTCGCGGAGTGCCCCCTGTTAGCCGGTCAGAGAGCATTGCCGCCACCCCCGGGAGCCGGAGGAGCGTCGGGTGGGAGTTCGGGTCAATGAGCTGTCGGAGCTAGGCCACCTGGGAGAGTCTTCGTGATGGCGCGTTCGCAGGCTGAGTCGGAGGGCTTGATTGAGGATGAAGTGGCAGGTAACCCCTTTCCTCCAGTCTATCCTTGTTTTTTCGAAACCATCGTGTTCGTTGTTGTCTTGAGTGTTACCTTGTGTTTCGTAGTTGTCTTTTGCTTGGCAATCCTTGGCATGCTTTTCTTGTTAGTAGTTTGGTATATAAGCTTCGTTGTGAAGTTAGCAATCCATCCTTGTCATGTTTTGCGATTTGGACCAATTCTACAATCATTATACTTGGTTGTTCTTACAACAATTCCTTGTGCACTCCCTAAATTTTCCAAGTATTCTTTGAATTTGGAAATAGCAAAATTTATACCAAAAACCTTTCCTTGTGTAGCTTAAAAGCTAAACCTAATTTTTAATTGTAACATTTGAGTATCAAACTCAAGCCTAATCTTTGTCAACCCAACTTCTAAACCACTTGAGCCAATTGTCTTTTTTGGAACCTATCCAATTTAATTCTATCTAAACCATAAATTTCCACCTTACCCAAAATCCCCAAATTAAATCATCTTTTTCCCAATTTCTTTCAAATCCCTAAAATCCCCAAACTCTCTTTCTCTTTCTTCCCTCCCTACCCGTGTGTAGCCGAACCCCACCCCCACCCGTAGCTTCACCTGCAACCCCCCACCACCACCTGCCCGTCGTCGAGCCACCGCCACACCGCCGTCGCTGTTCGCCAGAGCCGCCGTGCCGCTTGCTGCTGTGTCGCCGGGAAGCCGAGCGAGAGAGAGAGGAGAAAGAGGAGAATCCTTGGGTCCTTTTTGTTGAGCTTTGGGTCATCTCTTATCATGCCTAGAAGATCATGTTTGGCTAGGAAAGCGGAATGGGTGGATACCCATTACCTCGTTCTTGAAGGTAAAGCTTTTGATCCGGAATCTTTTCCTAGTTCCTTTTTGGATATGCTTAGGTATCAAGGTTTGTTGGATGGGTTTCTCGCCATAAGGGCCGAGACTTACCCGAGTTTGGTGAAAGAGTTCTATCGTCACATGGTTGTGACAAAGGAGGGTGATAAGTTTGAGATCACCTCTAAGGTGAGAGGTGTGAAGGTTGTGTTATCTGAGAAGAGGTTGGCTCAGTTGTTGAGTTTCTTTGCTACCGGAGTGGCTCAGTACAGTGGTCACTATTGGAGTAGTACGGATACCATGGGATACCGTGGCTATTTGAGCTATCTGTTGGGCCGTACGAGTGGTTTCACTCAAGCCTCTAGGCCGGAGAAGAAGTGGTTGTCTACGGAGCAAAGGATCTTGGTGATGTTGGTGTCGGATTGTTTGTTGCCTAATAACAACAAGAGCAATTTTTTGGGTAAGCTGGAGTGCACCTTTGCTTTCTGTCTGAAAAATATGGTTAAGTTCAACCTGCCTGCTTTGATGTTGCAACAGAAGGTGTTTTGTCGGGATCACAATCGAAAGAGCTTACCTTATGGGATGGTGTTGAGTTGGATCTTGGTTAGGAAGGGTGTTAGTGTGGATGGTTGTCTCTCGAAGGCCGTGGGAAAGATGGTGTTTGTAACACCCCCGATTTTCAAGACATTTAAAACTTATAATAAAGGTAGAATCTTATTAAATCCCAAGATATAAATACAAGCGTTCGGGGTGCTATGCCACACCTGGGCTAGAGAACCCAAGTGCACAGGCTAACTAACTAATATCCTCAAAGTGTAAATACGTAAACGTGGCACGCAGGCCAAAAAGGGAAACTATCAACTTCTAAGTTCTAGCGCACTCCAGTGACTTAATCTTCTGTGCCTGAAAGCCAAATATATCTGTTCAGCGAGAGATGCTGGTAACCCACTCCAACGCGTTGAAATACAATACATATAGAGATATATATAGATATACGAAAACCATTATGAGCATGAAGATATATCCTACGAACTCTAGCTTTAAAACCGGGAATGACTCGACAGATAAGGCCAGACACAAGCACAGTTATAACGAGCATATGCAGTTCACAACAGATAAGGCAGATAAGGCAAGGCATAAACAATGATCATAACCCAACATGAACAATCCCCAATATAAATCCCATAGTCACATCCCCAAGACACTCGTAATCACAACTCGTCCATGTCACAGCACATAACACACTTTGTTGGCGCCACAGGACCAATCGCATGCCCATACATGAGGGTCAGCGCATATAGCTCTGACACGGCCCCGCAGCACCCTGCCCCGTATCGCAACACGGAGGGGTCGATCGCAACCGACCGATGAACCGCAGCTCATCATAGTGTTTGATCGCAACCAAACAGTGGACCGCAACCCAAGAGAATGTCATCTGACCGTAGCCAGGAAAAAGGACGAACCGTAGCTCGTATAGAAACGTTTGATCGCAACCAAACGGTGGACCGCAGCCCAAGAGTATCAATCTGACCGCAGCCAGCTTCTGAACCGCAGCTCATGATAACCAATCCGATCGCAACCGAATTGGGGTAGCACACACATAACACATAGCAAGTACATGCAACCCACATTACACATTAGGAAGGGGGAGAAAACGTATAACAAAACCTTTGCGTGATCCATCACTTACTAAGAATAGTCCTAAGGGTTTCATACTTCTTCCACCTAGCTCAACGGGATGCCAATTCAACTAGCATGCAATATAATAGACTCATAAACCTACGAACGGTACCCGAAACATCAAACTAGACATAGGCACGATAAACGGAGTCCGTTGGGACACCACGGGGAACGGGGAATATCAAACGGGGAAGCCCGGATCCCGGGTGGGACGAATTTCCAGCGGGTAGCCGGTGGGTGGGGGGGCCGCCCGCCGGCTGCACGCCGGTTTTACTGTTCCGGGCAGCGGGTTGCCGGCGGGCACCCGCTACCGGGCGGTGTTTCTCGGCACCGGGTAGGTGGCCGGTCCCCTACCCCCCACCTACCCCCCACTGACTCTTTTTCATCAATTGCGCCCCGGGAACCGTTGTGGAACCCGAAACCATGCTTAGACACTTTACAACGCAATTAACGACAACACGTAGACAATTAACGGATCAATTACGACAAACGAACGACACATAACCTATCATGCTTTTCTAAACACAATCAACACCCAAACATGCGATTTCCTCACCCAACAACCCAAGAATAAGATCATACGATACAACCTAGGGTTCTAATCGCTTTTATATCAACAGGAATACGATTCGTCTTCTAATTACAAGATTCGGTAAGAATAACGCATCGGCATCAAGAACATCACACAATTATCAAGAACAACACATAATTATCAAGAATCCCAAATAATCATCGAGAACATCATAATTATAAAGAGACTCCCAATATCAAGATTATCAAGATCCATCATGGGATCATCACATCAAATATCAACAATAAATATCATAACTCGCCAAACACAATAATATGGGGGAAACCCTAAGGGGGAATCATAACTATAAAAATAGGTTTTGTTGAGACATGGGTTACCTCTTAGCCTTAATTAATTCCTTGGCTATGAAGGGTCTTTCTTTAAGCTTTCTTGCTTTCTTGATTTCTTCTAAGGGAATTCTTGGAGCTCTTTTGGGATGGTGAGTCGTTTATTGTGATGGGGGGTTCTAGGTGCCTCTTAAGTCCCCTATTTATATATTTAGGAGTCCTAATTAGGAACTAATATTATAGGCTTGCTAATTCTATTCCTTTTGGGACTAAGGATTGGGTTCCATGGTCCATAGTGGACCATATTAATTAATTAAAGAGAATCCTAATCATAATCTGAATAGTAAAAGACCTACTTCCTTTATTCTTAATAGATAACTAGGTATAGGATTCCTAATCAGAATCTGAATAGTAAAAGGTTTACTTTCTTTATTCCTAATAGGCTTAAGGCTCTAATTTAGGCAAGGGCCCACGGTTCATGGTGGGCCTTATTAATTAATTAAAGGGAAACCTAACCGAATTAAATTATATTTAATTATTATTAACGGGATTAATTAAATAATTAATCCGGGATTGAAGGCCGTAACACGGGGTGTTACACTCTCTCCCCCTTACGAGAAGCTTCGTCCCCGAAGCTTGGAAATCATTGCAGGGTTAACGAGTCAAGAGAAGGTATTCCACGGGGAAATTGTATACTTGCAAGCCTATGTGTGTTGGGTTTTTGGGAACGATTAGGTTTACAGGGCTAAGAGAGTGGGTTTCAAACTTGAGGACACGGTGAATTCAGGAATTAGGATCAAGTTTTCGAGGTTGCAACTTAGGTTGTGAGGTTGCCACTTGTATGGAATCGTTAAAACATGGGATTGAGAATGGGGTCTGAAGGGTAGAAAGGGTTTTGAAATAAGGAAGGGGCCGATTTTCCGAGGGAGGGAAAGGAATTCGGCTAGGATGGGATAAGGTTTCTCGATCCCAAGTGAATAATCTGGTTAGATGCTTTGATCACGATGCGCCGACGAGCTGATGGTCCTCCTTCCTTGGTGTTGGTGCTTGCGTGACTTTAAGGTCCTTGTTAGACCTTGCTTCCCAGGCTAAGGTTTCATCCTTCTCTTTTTTCTTGAGGGAATTTCCTGTGGTGATTCAACACTTACTTCTTTAATGCGCCCAAGGTCTTGACCGAGTTGGGTCAACCAAGCCAATCTCTTAGGGCGCACTTCCCAAATTCTTCCCAAAGTCTCTTGGGAGTTGATGGACTTTGGGTTGAATTTCTCTTCTTATTGAATTTCATCTCCTCTTTAGTGGATGAAATTCTTAGTAAGACTTCATGTCTTACCCGAGGTTCGGCATTGTTGTACCCTGTTTGTGTTATTTTTAATGATGAAGGTGTCCTTGCGTGCCCTTTTTCTTTTAAAGCGCCGTCGGTTACCAAATTTCGTTGTGGGATGACTCGGCGACTTTACAAGTCACCTCATTTCCTTGTGGGTCCTTAATGACCCTTGAAGTCTTGGCGCGAATGTGTTCTTCACCCTTTTGCTTAGCACCATGGGCTACGTAGTTCTTGATTCCATACAACTTGTAAGGAGTCCTCTAATTTGCTCGAACGATGTCCATGGTTTGAAGGAGTCCCGGTCCCTCCTTAGCATTTTGACTTTTAAGGTTTTCGTGGGTTCTTAGTACGAGTTCCCAACTCGCCTCCTTGGTTTGCGCAATCCTTTACGCCAAACATCCCTAGTCGGTTGTATCGTAGGATCCGATTTCAATTACTCGTGCAATGTAATTGATTGTGATTTCCCGATGGTGTCTCGTGCGTCAAGGTCTTTTACGTAGGACACTATGTTTGGGTGGTCCATGGTTCCTTACCCAAGACTCACATTCCTCAATCGAGGAACACAAGTGCGCCACAAATCAATAAAATAAGGGGTTAAGAAATCAGCACATTGTACCAGTGGGCACGAGGTGGGCGGTCGTCCGCCTGCCAAGCTCCTGCCAAGGACCCGCCAAGGTCCCGTCAAGGACCCGTTGGGGACCCGCGGGAAAGTGACTAGGAATAGTCAATTTCTTCGGGAAAGACCCCAAAAATGCACAGATTCATGTCCTAACAAGTCCCATGCCATTGTGCACAATAAAAGGGACTTGGATACATAGGATGACCCATCGTACAATGTTCATTGATCCTTAAGCACGAGTTCTAGAGGTAGATATACATACATATATATATATATCTATGTTTTCTTGGTCTGGGTTTAAAGGGGTGTAAGAAGTGCAAGGGCTAGGTTTCAAAGTCGAGGGGCGGATAGGGTCGATGTCTCAAGGTCGTAATACAGGAAGGAAGGTTGCCACCTTGTACGGGTTTGTCTGTAATGAGGGATCAAGAGCGAGGTTTGGAGTGATAGGACGGATTCTTTAACGAAATGGTACTTGATTGGCAAGGGGAGGGAAAGGGCTAAGGACTCTTGGCTTCGAGTGATTATGCCTGTTTGGGGCTTGGTTGTGGCGTGCAGTCGAACTGGTGATCCCTTTTCCTTGGCTTTGTTTGATTCTAAGATTTTCGCTTGATCTTCTCTTCCCGTGTCGAAGTCCCCTTCGTCTCTATGGCTTCCAGGGGAATTCTCGTGATGGTTTCCGTGCACGTTCCCCTCGGATGTCCAGAAGTCTGGACCCAGTCGGTTTAGTGGGTCAAACCCCTAGGTCTTGACTCCTAATCCTTGCCGAGGGTTCTTAAGGGTAAGGGGGGTTTCGGGTTAGTCTTTCTTGTTCTATTGGGTTTCATCCCTTCCTTGGTGGATGAAATTCTTAGCAAGGCTTTATGTCCTCCTTGAGGTTCGGCCTGTTGCACCTATTTGACGATGTTTTCTGTAGCGAGGGCCCCTGACACATTGAACGTATCTGTTTGCCCGCTCTTGTCAACGCATGGCGTTCTTCGGTGGCGTACGTACAGGCTATGGTTTCTCGTGAAACCTTCACGGTTTTCGTGCAAGGGTGGGGTGATACGTATTCGTAACCTCCACCTACTTCGCCGATTCCTATCTAACAACTTATTTTAATATTGAATCAATGAATGTCGGTTCTTCACGCCCCTGGGCAGGGTAAGGGCCTTATGCTGCTCTACGGTTTTTAACAGGGTTTCCAAACGGAGTGGGGATATGAACTTAGAGTAAGGGCAATAACAATTTAGGGTTTCCGAGGGTTTGGGTTAAGCGCAACAAAGGGTGAGCAAGGTCATGACGGTTGCGAATTTGCTCTTAAGGTAATCAAGGATTCGGGGTGGGAGTTTTCAACAAATAGGGGTATCAAGATGTTGGGGTTTCAGGGCGGATGATATTTTAAATTGGGGTGGTGGGGTCGCAAGGTGTCGCGATATACTTACCTTGCACCCAAGGATTCGACTAATGGTGTCGTTCCTTTGCTACTTTAATAGGTGTCCTAGTTCTCCTTCCTGTTTGTTGTAGCCGCAACCCGGGTTTGCCGAGATAAGGTCAACTTGTCGGAAGGTGCATGTCATTTGTCTGACTCGGGGGTTATCGTGGTTACCCTGGGTTGGTGTGTATTGCAGTCCGTACCTTTTAGCAGTTCTGACTGTAACGCCTTTTCTTAGTAGTCATCCAAATCTTCCTTTTCTTTGGTCAGGGTCCTTGTCAAGTCTTTTGACGGGAGTTAGGACGAGGCGATTTATCGGGTAAGTGTACGATACCCAGTTGTTGAAGTAAACTTATCTATTCGCACCCTTACCTGGTGTGGTAAGCGTAGGGGGAGGTTCCTTTAAGTTAGAGAGGGATGAAGTGAGGGGAGGTTATGTGTAGGTTTCACAATCTTACTGCGCGTCCTAAGATTCCTGGACCCTATGTTCCTAAGTACCTAGAGTTCAAGCCTAGTGTCCTAAAGTCCGGTCTTAAGAGTCTTATCCTAGGGTCAAACTTAAGCTCTGATACCAACTGTAACACCCCCAATTTTCAAGACATTTAAAACTTATAATAAAGGTAGAATCTTATTAAATCCCAAGATATAAATACAAGCGTTCGGGGTGCTATGCCACACCTGGGCTAGAGAACCCAAGTGCACAGGCTAACTAACTAATATCCTCAAAGCGTAAATACGTAAACGTGGCACGCAGGCCAAAAAGGGAAACTATCTACTTCTAAGTTCTAGCGCACTCCAGTGACTTAATCTTCTGTGCCTGAAAGCAAAATATATCTGTTCAGCGAGAGATGCTGGTAACCCACTCCAACGCGTTGAAATACAATACATATAGAGATATATATAGATATACGAAAACCATTTTGAGCATGAAGATATATCCTATGAACTCTAGCTTTAAAACCGGGAATGACTCGACAGATAAGGCCAGACACAAGCACAGTTATAACGAGCGTATGCAGTTCACAACAGATAAGGCAAATAAGGCAAGGCATAAACAATGATCATAACCCAACATGAACAATCCCCAATATAAATCCCATAGTCACATCCCCAAGACACTCGTAATCACAACTGGTCCATGTCACAACACATAACACACTTTGTTGGCGCCACAGGACCAATCGCATGCCCATACATGAGGGTCAGCGCATATAGCTCTGACACGGCCCCGCAGCACCCTGCCCCGTATCGCAACACGGAGGGGTCGATCGCAACCGACCGATGAACCGCAGCTCATCATAGTGTTTGATCGCAACCAAACAGTGGACCGTAGCCCAAGAGAATGTCATCTGACCGCAGCCAGGAAAAAGGACGAACCGCAGCTCGTATAGAAACGTTTGATCGCAACCAAACGGTGGACCGCAGCCCAAGAGTATCAATCTGACCGCAGCCAGCTTCTGAACCGCAGCTCAGGATAACCAATCCGATCGCAACCGAATTGGGGTAGCACACACATAACACATAGCAAGCACATGCAACCCACATTACACATTAGGAAGGGGGAGAAAATGTATAACAAAACCTATGCGTGATCCATCACTTACTAAGAATAGTCCTAAGGGGTTCATACTTCTTCCACCTAGGTCAACGGGATACCAATTCAACTAGCATGCAATATAATAGACTCATAAAACTACGAACGGTACCCGAAACATCAAACTTGACATAGGCACGATAAACGGAGTCCGTTGGGACACCACGGGGAACGGGGAACATCAAACGGGGAAGCCGGGATCCCGGGTGGGACGAATTTCCAGCGGGTAGCCGGTGGGTGGGGGGGCCACCCGCCGGCTGCCCGCCGGTTTTACTGTTCCGGGCAGCGGGTCGCCGGCGGGCATCTGCCCGCCCGCCGGCCACCCGCTGCCCGGCGGTGTTTCTCGGCACCGGGTAGGTGGCGAGTCCCCTACCCCCCACTGACTCTTTTTCATCAATTGCGCCCCGGGAACCGTTGTGGAACCCGAAACCATGCTTAGACACTTTACAACGCAATTAACGCCAACACGTAGACAATTAACGGATCAATTACGACAAACGAACGACACATAACCTATCATGCTTTTCTAAACACAATCAACACCCAAACATGCGATTTCCTCACCCAACAACCCAAGAATAAGATCATACGATACAACCTAGGGTTCTAATCGCTTTTATATCAACAGGAATACGATTCGTCTTCTAATTACAAGATTCGGTAAGAATAACGCATCGGCATCAAGAACATCACACAATTATCAAGAACAACACATAATTATCAAGAATCCCAAATAATCATCAAGAACATCATAATTATCAAGAGACTCCCAATATCAAGATTATCAAGATCCCTCATGGGATCATCACATCAAATATCAACAATAATTATCATAACTCGCCAAACACAATAATATGGGGGAAACCCTAAGGGGGAATCATAACTATAAAAATAGGTTTTGTTGAGACATGGGTTACCTCTTAGCCTTAATTAATTTCTTGGCTATGAAGGGTCTTTCTTTAAGCTTTCTTGCTTTCTTGATTTCTTCTAAGGGAATTCTTGGAGCTCTTTTGGGATGGTGAGTCGTTTATTGTGATGGGGGGTTCTAGATGCCTCTTAAGTCCCCTATTTATATATTTAGGAGTCCTAATTAGGAACTAATATTATAGGCTTGCTAATTCTATTCCTTTTGGGACTAAGGATTGGGTTCCATGGTCCATAGTGGACCATATTAATAAATTAAAGAGAATCCTAATCATAATCTGAATAGTAAAAGACCTACTTCCTTTATTCCTAATAGATAACTAGGTTTAGGATTCCTAATCAGAATCTGAATAGTAAAAGGTTTACTTTCTTTATTCCTAATAGGCTTAAGGCTCTAATTTAGGCAAGGGCCCACGGTTCATGGTGGGCCTTATTAATTAATTAAAGGGAAACCTAACCGAATTAAATTATATTTAATTATTATTAACAGGATTAATTAAATAATTAATCCGGGATTGAAGGCCGTAACACGGGGTGTTACAGTGTTGGATGCCACCTATCTCCGGAGTTGTAATCTGTTCCAGTTGGATGATGGTGAGTGCATCATTCTTGAGGAGGTTGCAAGGAAAGCACCTGATGAACGGGCGGAGTTAGCTGCTGAGCTTGGAATCCCTGCCGGGAAGTTGAGGCTTGCAGTCCAGAGTTTGGGCGGTGACGAAGAAGTTGAGGAGGAAGCAGACCAAGAGGAAGAAGTAGGAGCACCGGAGGCCACCGAAGCTGAAGAAAGTGATTCGGAAAGTGAGGAAAACCGGAGAAGGAAAGAAGCTCACACGAAGAGGGAGCAAGACGTCATGGCGCATGAGGAGCGCGTTGTCACCTTGCTTCGTCAGCAGAACAGCATGATCGCCGAAGGTTTCGCGTTTATGAAGGTGTAGTTCGTCGCAGTGCATCAGAGGCTGGATCAGATTGAAGCCCGTTCAAGGCGTAGAGACGAAGACGAAGAGGATTCTGAAGAGGCCGAGGAGTCGGAGAGTGAGGAGTTCTAGTTTGTGTTGTGGTAATCCCGTTCGCCTTTTCCTAGTTGCTTCCTTCTTAGCCGTTGTTAGCTTGGTGATAGGTTGTTGTTTGTGTTGTGTGCTTGCTTGTTGTTGCTTGTTGCCTTGTTGTTTAGCTAGCGTGATAGTTGGTGTTTGGAGTTAGTTGTCTAGTTCTTGGTTGTTGTCTAGAAGTGGGTGGTTGTGTTGAGGCTAGAGTTCTTGATGCTCAATCTATCCGTTTGCTAAACTCTTGCCAATCCTTGAATCTGAAATGCCTTTTTTCTTTGCTTTGGAATACTTCGTTGCTTTGGAATCCTTGTGAGTTCTTTTGGAGTTTTTAACCAAAAGAGTTATTCTTGAACTTGTTGTCACAACGTTGTTTCCTTTCACCGTTTACTTTTGATTCGTCGTACCCAAGCTTCGGGGACGAAGCTTCTTTGAAGGGGGAGAGGATGTGACACCCCAAAATTCAACATTCAATCCATGGATTAATTGAGTAATTAATCCTATTTTATTTGAGGAACTAATTCCTAAAATCCTGATTTTTAATACTCAAGGACTAGTATTTGACTAGTCAACCTTAAAGTTGTGTTATACCTTGAGCTTTGAGGGGAGTTCCCTTGTTCCTTACACTTTCTAAAGGTTAGTAAGGGTATTCTTGTCATTTCACCAAGAGTTAGTATTGTAACCTAACCTAGAAGACTTCTTCATTTCATTCCTTACAATTCTTAGAAATTAGCTCTACCTTCTCTCTAGAAAAGAGGTGTAGCTTATTCTCCAATCCAAGTTAAGACCCTTGTCAAGATTTCAAGTTTTGCTTCCAAGATTCAACCTTTCACCTATTTAGGCATCTAGGAGGGTAAGATCTAAGTTTATCTTGTCTTTTTGGTTCCATCTTAGTTGTCTTTTTCTTAAAGGTAGGATCTTTATGATCTTGAACTGGGTTTGGAAAGTAAGCCTTGTGGGGAGCTTGTTGTGGTGTAAAGTGAAGTCTTTTGGTCTACAAGAGGTAACCCATGCTCTATAAAACTTATTTTGCTTACCTATATGTGATTTCTTGGATTCTACTTGTGTTTTGCTATGAAATGTGAGGGTTTATGCATTTGTCTTGTGATATTGCATATCTAGAGCTTGTGTTTAGGGTTCCTTTGTGCCATTGCCTGGCATTTTCAATGATTCAAGTCATTTTGTTGTATTGGGTGAGATTTGGCATGTTTTGGACTTGAATTTGTGTTTGGAGAAGAAAATCCCCGAAGGGATTTGTTGTGGAACAGGAGTGTTCCGCGGGCGGAACGGCGGGCGGGCACCACCCGCCGGTCTACCCGCGGGTACACAGCCCTGTGGGAATATGTTCCCGCAGGCGGAACCATGGGTGGGGCACTACCCGTGGGTCTACCCGCGGGTACATGGTGGTGTTTGCTTGGGATTTGTTCCCCGTGATCCGTTTGACTCGGTATTTGGTCTTTGACTTCCCGTTGTTCTTTTTGTGGAACTATTTGAGCGTCTTCTTGATGTTTCTTATGTCTAAAACTATATGGTAGGTATCCATGTAGGACTTTGGTGTCTTGAATCGTGCTAAGTGTTCAACATTGTGTTCGTTGGACCAAGAGGTGTCTTGTGTGTTCCTCGGAACTATCTTGAGTTTCTCCGTTGTTAAGCATGCTAGTTTATTGTCTTAATGCTAGCGTGTGCGTGGTTTGTACCTTCCGTTTGGTTGATGATAACTTGTGTTATTCATCGTTGTTGTCGTTGGGCTGTGACCCATTCCTTGATTGAGTTTGTTTCATACCTTCGTTGTGATCCGTTGATTGACTCGTGTGAGTGGTGGTGCGTGTGTGGCTTTACTTGGATTGCACGATTAGTGGTATGGGACACTAGTCACCAAGGTATTGCAGCGGTCCTCGTGGTGGCCGTGACGTGATTATGGAGCTGTGGCCTTCGTGTAAGGTTCACGTGATTGGGGGATAACATGTGTTATCCGGGCATGTGTTGCCGTGTACGGTTCCTTGTGTACTATGAATTGGTGGTCTTGTTGGTGGTTTGTTGGTGGGGGACAACGGTCCCAGGAGGGAAAAGGTTGGACTAAGAAGTACAGGGGTCCTGGAGGTAATGGTTGGCATGAAGGTACAAGGTCGGGGGTAGCCATAAGGTTGGAACAGGGCATAAGGAAGGCATATCAACTCGTGATGGGTGATGTCACGAGGGCTCGTGTAGCCGTTGTTGTGAATTCTCTTTCTTGTGACGTGTGTAGTCACAAGGGCATGTGTTGCCATCGGTTTTGTCTTTATCCTTTGTGTTGTGGTTAACCTTTGTGGTTTGGGATGTGTTCCCGTGTTATCTTTGTGAGTGATGAGTCTTGTGTTGACTGTTGATCTTGGTTTTTGACTTATCTACTTATGTATTCCGTTTCGAAAATGGTTTTACAACTTATATCTATCTATGTATGATATTTAACGGTATTGGTGGGTTACCAGCATTATT
Organism: Ipomoea nil; assembly: GCF_001879475.1. NCBI lineage: Eukaryota > Viridiplantae > Streptophyta > Magnoliopsida > Solanales > Convolvulaceae > Ipomoea > Ipomoea nil. Next base: position 179,620 of record NW_017619207.1, on the reverse strand, counting down.
TGCTGACCGGGCGTCGTCCCAATGTTTATCTTTGTATCTTTCAGGTGATGTTTAGACGAGCGCGATGTCTAGTGCCTGGTAGCTTAGCACCTTTATCCCCGTTTTTTGGCATGTGTGCCAATGTAGTTGTAGACTGATGTTTTTGGGATAGATGTTTACACTTGCAGATTGTTTGCCGTATCGTTTACTGTGTTTGGTTGACGTGGCGTGACACCTCGTTGGATTTCTTTTATCCAGTTCTCGTTTTATCTTCCGCTGTGCTAGTTTTGTTGTCTAATCTGCATGTGTTAAGGCTTTTTATCTAGCTTGTTTTGGGGGTGTTACATATCTGTTCAGCGAATAATGGTGATAACCCACTCCAACACGATAAAATACAATATAGGTATATATATATATATATATATATATAAATATATATATATATATATATAGGGTTGAGTTCAAATGAGGACAACAATATATAGAGGACTGTGAGGACAAATAATGGGCACATAACAAATTACTATCAGGCACACAGTTTAATACATAATGGCACACAAGAATACATGTAAACATCAGGTTTCGAACACAGGCTCTATTAATTAACAAATGTATGCACGCGACATACAAACTGTGGCACACGACTACATTCGACCATGCACACGACATACATGCTAATGGCACACACTACAATTGTCCTCACAGTCCTCTATAATATACTTGTCCTCATTTGAACGCAAGTCTATATATATATATATATATATATATATATAGAGGAAGATATATACTTAGGAGACTCGTTTTAAAACCAGGAATAGACTCGACAAGTAGGGATAAGCACATTCAACAGTTATAATTAAGCATATGAAGACACTAGCATGTATCCTAAGGTAACAAGCATATTTCACATCATTTATATCATCATTCAATCATTATCTTATCACATAAGCACACTTTGGTGGCGCCACAGGACCAATCGCATGCCTATACATGAGGGTCAGCGCCTATAGCTCTAACACGGCCCCGCAGCACCCTGCCTCATACCGCAGCATGAAGGGGTTGACCGTAGCCAACCGATGAACCCCAGCTCGTCAAACCGTTTGCGAGCCAAACGGTGGACCGCAGCCCAAAAGTGTATCTCTGACCGCAGCCAGGTTATGAACCGCAGCTCATATAAAACGTTTGCGAGCCAAACGTTGGCCCGCAGCCCAAAAGTGTATTTCTGACCGCAGCCAGCTTATGAACTGCAGCTCATGTATAACCAATTTAACCGTAGTCAATATTGGGGAATCATGCACACATAACACATAACAAGCACATGCAATCCACATTAACACATTGGGAAGGGGGAGAAAACGTATAATGAAACCTATGCGTGGTCATCCACATACTAGGAATAATCCTAAGGGGTTCATACTCCTTTCACCTAGGCCAAAGGGGTACCTATTCAACTAGAATGCAAAACATAAGACTTTGTTTTCCTACGAATGGTACCTGAAACATCAAACTAGATTTAGGCACGATAAACGGAGTCCGTTGGGACAGCATGAGGGTCGGGGAAACAACCATCCCGATGTGGGAAAATCCAGCGGGTGGCCGGCGGGTGGAGGACCACCCGCCGGCTGCCCGCCGATGGCGAGAAACCGGGTAGTTGCCTGCCCGCCGGCTGCCCGCTGCCGGCGACGCCCATAATGGGGCAGCGGGTAGGTGGCGGGTTCCCCTACCCCCACCTACCCCCCACTGACTCTTTTTCAATATATTGGTCCCAGGATCTTTCGTGGAACCCGAAACCATGCTTAGACACTTTTAAACATAAACGACGACACCACGTAGTCAAATAATGGATCAAAAGCAAGAATCATAATGAACACATCCTAACATGACTTCTAAACATAATTAATACCCGAACATGCGAAATCCCACCCAATTATATCAATAATATCACAATACGAAATCCCCAATTTAACCTAGGGCTCTAATCATATTCAAATCATCAAAATCATAGTTTATCTTTAAAATCAAGAACATCAAAATCTATCAAGAACACACAATTATCAAGATCCCCTTATAAGATTATCAAGATCATCTCATCAATCATCAAGATCATATCATCATCATCATAAAAGATTTATCAAGACACAAGCATAGAGAAGGAGCCAAAGAAGAAGATTATAGTAAGGAAAATAGGTTTTGATGAGACATGGGTTACCTCTTAGCCTTAATTAGAATCCTTGGCTATAAAGGGTTTTTCTCTAAGATCTCTTCTTCTTGATTTCTCCTAAGGGAATTCTTGAGAATTCTTGTGTGGTGAAAGCTATTGTGGTGTGACTTCTAGGTGCCTTCTATGTCCCTATTTATATATGTAAGATTCCTAATTTGTAACACCCCAGATTTTCAAGACTTTTTAAAACTTATATCAAAGGTGGAATCTCATTAAATCTCAAGGAATAAATACAAGCGTACGGGGTGCTATGCCACACCTGGGCTAGAGAACCCATGTGCACAGGCTAACTAACTAATATCCTCAAAGCGTAATTACGTAAACATGGCACGCAGGCCAGAAGAGGAAAACTATCTACTTCTATACTCCAAGTTCTAGCACGCTCCAGTGACTTAATCTTTTGTGCCTGAAAGCCAAATATATCTGTTTAGCGAGAGATGCTAGTAACCCACTCCAACGCGTTGAAATACAATACATATAGAGATATATATAGATATACGAAAACCATTTTGAGCATGAAGATATATCCTACGAACTCTAGCTTTAAAACCGGGAATGACTCGACAGATAAGGCCAGGCACAAGCAACAGTTATAACGAGCATATGCAGTTCAAAACATATAAGGCAGATAAAGCAAAGCATAAACAATGATCATAACCCAACATGAACAATCCCCAATATAAATCCCATAGTCACATCTCCCAAGACACTCGTAATCACAACTCGTCCATGTCACAGCACATAACACACTTTGTTGGCGCCACAGGACCAATCGCATGCCCATACATGAGGGTCAGCGCATATAGCTCTGACACGGCCCCGCAGCACCCTGCCCCGTATCGCAACACGGAGGGGTCGATCGCAACCGACCGATGAACCGCAGCTCATCATAGTGTTTGATCGCAACCAAACAGTGGACCGCAGCCCAAGAGAATGTCATCTGACCGCAGCCAGGAAAAAGGACGAACCACAGCTCGTATAGAAACGTTTGATCGCAACCAAACGGTGGACCGCAGCCCAAGAGTATCAATCTGACCACAGCCAGCTTCTGAACCGCAGCTCAGGAAAACCAATCTGATCGCAACCGAATTGGGGTAACACATACACATAAGACATAGCAAGCACATGCAACCCACATTACACATTGGGATGGGGGAGAAAACGTATAACAAAACCTATGCGTGACCCATCACATACTAGGAATAGTCCTAAGGGGTTCATACTTCTACCACCTAGGTTAACGGGATACCAATTCAACTAGCATGCAATATAATGGACTCGTAAACCTACGAACGGCACCCGAAATATCAAACTAGACATAGGCACGATGAACGGAGTCCGTTGGGACACCACGGGGATCGGGGGAACATCAAACGGGGAAGCCGGGATCCCGAATTGGGGAAATTTCCAGCGGTTAGCCGGTGGGTGGGGGGCCACCCGCCGGGTGCCTGCCGGAATTATTGTTCCGGGCAGCGGGTCGCCGGCGGGCAGCTGCCTGCCCGCCGGCTACCCGCTGCCGGGCGGTGTTTCACGGTCGTGGGTAGGTGGCGGGTCCCCTACCCCCACCTACCCCCCACTGACTCTTTTCACACACTTTACGCCCCGGGAACCGTTGTGGAACCCGAAACCATGCTTAGACACTTTACAACGCAATTAACGACAACACGTAGACAATTAACGAATCAAATACAAGAAACGAACGGCACATAAACTATCATGCTTTTCTAAATATAATCAACACCCAAACATGCGATTTCCCCACCCGATAATCCAAGAGTAAGACCATACGATACAACCTAGGGTTCTAATCACTTTTATATCAACAAGAGTACGGTTCGTCTTCTAATTGCAAGATTCGGTAAGAATAACACATAAACATCAAGAGCATCACACAATTATCAAGAACAACACATAATCATCAAGAACTCCATATAATCATCAAGAATCTCCCAATATCAAGATTATCAAGATCCCTCATGGGATCATCACGTCAAACATCAATAATCATCATCATATATCGCCAACACACAATAATATGGGGGAAACCCTAAGGGGAATCATAGCTATGAAAATAGGTTTTGTTGAGACATGGGTTACCTCTTAGCCTTAATTAATTCCTTGGCTATGAAGGGTCTTTCTTTAAGCTTTCTTGCTTTCTTGATTTCTTCTACGGGGATTCTTGGAGCTCGTTTGGGGTGGTGGGGCGTTATTCTTGTGGGGAGGTTCTAGGTGCCTCTTAAGTCCCCTATTTATATATTTAGGAGTCCTAATTAGGAACTAATATTATAGGCTTGCTAATTCTATTCCTTTTGGAACTAAGGATTGGGTTTAGGGGTTGGGTTTATATATGAGGGCCCACGGGCTATGGTGGGCCTTTTTCCCTAATTAATCATTATAATTTATTCTTTCTCTTGGGCTATTGATTAATTAACTAATTTGTTTTAGGACTCGTAACACGGGGTGTTACACTCTCCCCCCTTAACAGGAAGCTTCGTCCTCGAAGCTTGGCCCTTGGTGAAAGGTTTTCTTTTAGTTACCTGGTGTGAAAAGCTCGGGATACCGCTCCTTCATTGTGTTCTTAAGTTCCCATGTTGCTTCCTCGGTCCCGTGGTTGGTCCAGAGGACTTTCACCATTTCTATGACTCGGTTCCGGGTGTTTCTTGTCTTGGTGTCCAGGATTCTTACGGGTTTCTCCTCGTATACTAGTGACTCGTCGAGGTCTACGACCTCGGGTTGGAGTACGTGGCTTGGGTCGTGTATGTATTTCTTTAGCTGAGATACGTGGAACATGTTGTGTACTCGTTCTAGTTCTATGGGTAAGGCGAGGCGGTAGGCCAAATCCCCGATTTTCTCTACGACTTCGTAAGGGCCGATGAATCGGGGGCTGAGTTTTCCTTTTCTTCCGAACCTCATTAGTCCTCGTGTGGGCGAGATCCTTTGCCAGACCTTGTCCCCGAGGTTGAATTCGGCTTGTTTCCGCTTTAGGTCGGCGTAAGACTTTTGGCTGTCTTGGGCGGCGTTCATCCTTTCCTGGATGTGTTTGACCTTAGCTATGGTGTCTTGGAGGTATTGGGGGCCCAGTGTTACCGGGTTGACCATATCTTCCCAACATAAGGGGGTTCTACATTTCTGACCATATAGTGCTTCGTAGGGTGCCATGCGAATGCTTGCGTGGTAGCTGTTGTTGTATGAGAACTCGATGAGGTCTAGGTGCTCTTCCCATGTCCCTCGGAAGTCTAGCGTGCAGGCTCTTAGCATGTCCTCGAGGGTTTGGATGGTTCTCTCGGTTTGGCCGTCTGTGGTGGGGTGAAAGGCTGTGCTTAGTTTTAGTTGCGTCCCCAACGCCGATTGTAGCGATTTCCAGAATTGCGAGAGGAACCTGGAATCTCTATCGGACACAATGTTTCGGGGGACTCCGTGGTATTTCACTACCCGGTTTATGTAGGCTTGGGCTAGTTGCGTCATTGTCCATGTTTCCTTCATGGCAATGAATCGTGCTGTTTTGGTCAGCCGATCCACTATGACCCAGATTTTGTCCTTGCCGGTTCTCGTTGGGGGTAACCCTCCGACGAAGTCCATGGATATGGAATCCCATTTTCCTTGTGGTATTTCAAGGAGTTGTACGAGCCCCTTGGGCTTGCATCGTTCAGCTTTTACTTTTTGGCAATTCAGGCACCTGGCCACGAAATCTGCGATTTCCTTCTTCATGTTTGGCCACCAAAACGTCCTCCTTACGTCTTGGTATAACTTGTCACCTCCTGGGTGAACTGAGTACGGGGAGTTGTGCCCTTCCTCCAAGATCCGTTGTTTCAAGTGAGGGTGCGTTGAGGGTACACACCACCTTCCTTTGTAACGGAGACTGCCGTCCGGGCGTGCTTCGAAGGGGCCTTCCTTCCCTTGGGTTAGGTCGTGGCGAATCTTATCTAGTTCCGGGTCCTGATGTTGCCCTGCCTTGATTTCCTTGAAGAGGGCGGGTATGGCTTGCGTGTTGAGTAGGTAGGCATTGGGGCAGGTTTGTCCTTGCTCTATTATTTCTAAGTGTAGTTTTTGGAAGTCCCTGTACAGTTGGTCCGGTAGGACCCACGTGGTGTTAAGGGAATGGTTCGTCTTTCGGCTTAGGGCGTCCGCAACGACGTTGGCTTTTCCCTCGTGGTATTGGATGTCTAGGTCGTAGTCTTTTATGAGTTCTAGCCACCTTCGTTGTCTCATGTTTAGGTCCTTTTGGGTGAAGATGTACTTTAAGCTTTTATGGTCGGTGTAGATTTTGCATTGTACCCCATACAGGTAGTGCCTCCAGATTTTTAGTGCGAATATGATAGCAGCTAGTTCGAGGTCATGGGTGGGGTAATTCTCTTCGTGGGTTTTGAGTTGCCTGGATGCGTACGCTATTACCTTGCCCTTTTGCATCAGCACGTATCCCAACCCTTTCTTGGATGCGTCACTATAGACCTCGAATCCTTCCGTTCCGGAGGGGATGGCTAGTACGGGTGCCGTGGTTAGCTTGTCCTTTAATTCTTGGAAGGCTGAGGTGCAGTCGTTGTCCCATCGGAAGGGGGTTTCCTTTTTCATGAGCTTAATGAGGGGTTGGGCTATCTTGGTGAAGTCGGGTACAAACCTCCTGTAGTAACCTGCCAGGCCCAGGAAGCTTCGGACTTCTGAGAGTGAGCTCGACGTGGTCCATTCCCTAACGGCGCGAATCTTAGCGGGGTCCACCCTGATCCCCTCTTTGGTTATCACGTGGCCCAAGAAGGCTACGCTGTCTTGCCAGAATTCGCACTTAGAGAATTTAGCGTAAAGTTGGTTTTCTCTGAGGGTTTGCAGTGATATGCGAAGGTGTTTCTCATGTTCTTCTTTATTTCGGGAGTAGACTAGGATGTCGTCAATGAACACAATGACGAAGTCATCCAGGTGAGGTCGGAACACTCGATTCATGAGGTCCATGAATATGGCGGGCGCGTTAGTGAGGCCGAAGGGCATTACGGTAAACTCGTAGTGGCCGTAACGTGTCCGGAAAGCCGTTTTCTGGATGTCCGGTTTGGCCACTTGGATTTGATGATACCCGGATCTTAGGTCGACCTTTGAGAATACCCCTGCCCCTTTAAGTTGGTCGAATAAGTCATCTATTCGGGGAAGGGGGTACCTATTCTTTATTGTAACTTGGTTGAGTTCCCTGTAGTCGATGCACAGGCGCATGCTTCCATCCTTTTTCTTAACGAATAGTAGCGGTGCTCCCCATGGGGAGGTGCTGGGTCGGATGTAACCCTTATCTAGCAGTTCCTGGAGTTGCGTTTTCAATTCCTTCATTTCCTTTGGTGCTAGTCTGTAGGGTGGTTTAGAGATCGGGGCGGCGCCCGGTATGAGGTCTATGGTGAACTCGACCTCTCTGGCCGGGGGTACCCCGGGAATTTCGTCTGGGAAGACGTCGGTGAACTCGTTTACCACTGGGATGGCTCGTGGTTCAAGCATTTTGGCGTTGAGGTCTTCGACTGAGCATAAGAAGGCCTCATTTCCTTGGCCCAGATACTTCTTAATTTTCATCATGTTTACAAGTTTGATCTCCGGATCCTGGCGGGTACCGCGGTATGACACCCTCTTACCGTTTGGTCCTCGTAGGACCACTTTCTGCTCTCCGCACAGGATTTGCGCTTGGAATTTCCCTAGCCAGTCCATGCCCAAGATTACTTGCATCCCATCCAGTTGGAACTGCATTAGGTTGCTGGGAAATTACACTCCTTGAATGGTGATCATTACATGCTCGTACATGCGATCACATTTTATGATCTCGCCCGAGGCCACCTTGACTTGGAGTCGGACCTTGGTGCTGGCGTTAAGGCCGAGCTGGGCGGCGAACTTGGTTGCTATAAACGAGTTGGTAGCCCCCGAGTCAAATAGTATGGTGGCTGGGGTGGCGTGCACTAGGAAAGTTCCGGAGACTATGTTGCTATCTCCGATCCTGGCCTTGCTTAGGGTAAGGATCCTTCCCCGGGCAGTCGGCGTTATGGCCTGGTCAAGTGAGGTGGTTTTGGGGTTCTTAGGCTCTTTGGTGGGAATTGGGTGACTTCTTTCGGGCTTCCTTTTATACCCCAGTTGCGTCCCTTGGGGCGGGTTCGTTACCTGTTGTAGTTGGCATGCCTTGGCGTAGGCTTCTCCGAGAGTCTTTGGTTCTTGGGCGGCCAAGGCCCTCTGGTGTTCGGGGTTAAGGCCTGCTAAGAATTTCCTGACTTTGATCCCCTCGGTGGATACTAGTTCGGGGGTGAGGCGAGCCAGTTGGCAGAATCGTTGGTAGTATTCTGAGACTGGGGTTGCCCCTTGTCTTAGATGGAGGAATTCCTCGCATGTGGCGGCTTTCAGGTGGTTGGGGTAGAACTGTTCTCGTAACCGTGTTTTTAGGCCTTCCCAGTTGAATCCGGGGTCTTGTTCGTACGTAGGTCCCTCATGGGCCCACCAGATGTCGGCCTCGTGTCTGAAGTAGAAGGAGGCTATCCCGACTTGGTGGTGTTCGGAGCATTGGGTTGCCCTGAATACCCTGTCGAAGGTCTCAATCCATTCTTCGAGGGTCGTGGGGTCTTCGTCTCTCGAGAAGGTGGGTGGTTGGTGTGCCGAGACTTGGTGGTGGATCTCCAAGTTCTCGTTTGTTGGTAGAGGTTGGGGAATGACAGTACTTAGTGTCTGGGCAATTTGGGCCAGGCGTTGTAGATTCTGTGTCAAGAATTCCTGAGTGGGGAGTTTCAGTGTTCCTGTCTGTCTCCTTTTCGGTGCCATCCTGGTGTTCATAGGTCGATGTTATTTTGTATTCTTACCTTGATGCAATAAGTGAAGGGGGGAGTTTCTTTAAGTCAGAGAGGGATTAAGTGAGGGGGTTATGTGTAGGTTTCACAATCTCACCGCGCGTGCTACGATTCCTAAATCCTATGTTCCTAAGTACCTAGAGTTTAAGCTTAATGTCCTAAAGTCTGGTCTTAAGAGTCTTATCCTAGGGTCAAACTTAGGCTCTGATACCAACTGTAACACCCCAAATTTTCAAGACTTTTTAAAACTTATATCAATGGTGGAATCTCATTAAATCTCAAGGAATAAATACAAGCGTACGGGGTGCTATGCCACACCTGGGCTAGAGAACCCAAGTGCACAGGCTAACTAACTAATATCCTCAAAGCGTAATTACGTAAACGTGGCACGCAGGCCAGAAGAGGAAAACTATCTACTTCTATACTCCAAGTTCTAGCGCGCTCCAGTGACTTAATCTTTTGTGCCTGAAAGCCAAATATATCTGTTCAGTGAGAGATGCTAGTAACCCACTCCAACGCGTTGAAATACAATACATATAGAGATATATATAGATATACGAAAACCATTTTGAGCATGAAGATATATCCTACGAACTCTAGCTTTAAAATCGGGAATGACTCGACAGATAAGGCCAGGCACAAGCAACAGTTATAACGAGCATATGCAGTTCACAACATATAAGGCAGATAAAGCAAAGCATAAACAATGATCATAACCCAACATGAACAATCCCCAATATAAATCCCATAGTCACATCTCCCAAGACACTCGTAATCACAACTCGTCCATGTCACAGCACATAACACACTTTGTTGGCGCCACAGGACCAATCGCATGCCCATACATGAGGGTCAGCGCATATAGCTCTGACACGGCCCCGCAGCACCCTGCCCCGTATCGCAACACGGAGGGGTCGATCGCAACCGACCGATGAACCGCAGCTCATCATAGTGTTTGATCGCAACCAAACAGTGGACCGCAGCCCAAGAGAATGTCATCTGACCGCAGCCAGGAAAAAGGACGAACCGCAGCTCGTATAGAAACGTTTGATCGCAAGCAAACGGTGGACCGCAGCCCAAGAGTATCAATCTGACCGCAGCCAGCTTCTGAACCGCAGCTCAGGATAACCAATCCGATCGCAACCGAATTGGGGTAACACACACACATAACACATAGCAAGCACATGCAACCCACATTACACATTGGGAAGGGGGAGAAAACGTATAACAAAACCTATGCTTGACCCATCACATACAAGGAATAGACCTAAGGGGTTCATACTTCGACCACCTAGGTCAACGGGATACCAATTCAACTAGCATGCAATATAATGGACTCGTAAACCTACGAACGGCACCCGAAATATCAAACTAGACATAGGCACGATGAACGGAGTCCGTTGGGACACCACGGGGATCGGGGGAACATCAAACGGGGAAGCCGGGATCCCGAATTGGGGAAATTTCCAGAGGGTAGCCGGTGGGTGGGGGGCCACCCGCCGGCTGCCCGCCGGAATTACTGTTCCGGGCAGCGGGTCGCTGGCGGGCAGCTGCCCGCCCGCCAGCTACCCGCTGCCGGGCGGTGTTTCACGGCCGTGGGTAGGTGGCTGGTCCCCTACCCCCCACTGACTCTTTTCACACACTTTACGCCCCGGGAACCGTTGTGGAACCCGAAATCATGCTTAGACACTTTACAACGCAATTAACGACAACACGTAGACAATTAACGAATCAAATACAAGAAACGAACGGCACATAACCTATCATGCTTTTCTAAATATAATCAACACCCAAACATGCGATTTCCCCACCCGATAATCCAAGAGTAAGATCATACGATACAACCTACGGTTCTAATCACTTTTATATCAACAAGAATACGGTTCGTCTTCTAATTGCAAGATTCGGTAAGAATAACACATAAACATCAAGAGCATCACACAATTATCAAGAACAACACATAATCATCAAGAACTCCATATAATCATCAAGAATCTCCCAATATCAAGATTATCAAGATCCCTCATGGGATCATCACGTCAAACATCAATAATCATCATCATATCTCGCCAACACACAATAATATGGGGGAAACCCTAAGGGGAATCATAGCTATGAAAATAGGTTTTGTTGAGACATGGGTTACCTCTTAGCCTTAATTAATTCCTTGGCTATGAAGGGTTTTTCTTTAAGCTTTCTTGCTTTCTTGATTTCTTCTACGGGGATTCTTGGAGCTCTTTTGGGGTGGTGGGGCGTTATTCTTGTGGGGAGGTTCTAGGTGCCTCTTAAGTCCCCTATTTATATATTTAGGAGTCCTAATTAGGAACTAATATTATCAGGCGTGCTAATTCTATTCCTTTTGGAACTAAGGATTGGGTTTAGGGGTTGGGTTTATATATGAGGGCCCACGGGCTATGGTGGGCCTTTTTCCCTAATTAATCATTATAATTTATTCTTTCTCTTGGGCTATTGATTAATTACCTAATTGGTTTTAGGACTCGTAACACGGGGTGTTACATAATTGGGGTCTAAATGGAATGGGTTTGCTAATTCTATTTCTTATAGGAGTAAGGGATTAGTTAGGGATAACGGCCCATGGTCTATGGTGGACCCTTCCTAATTAATTAATGGAATTTAATTCTCTTTTTAGGGTAAGTAATTAAATAATTAGTTTGACTTAGAGACCGTAACACTGGGTGTTACACCTAGCTCTTCATGTTTTACCTCCTTTGTGTTATTGGTACCCAAAAAAAACATAACACATGGAGGTTCTGTGTAGACTATAGGTCTTTAAAACAATATCACTATGAAAAATAAGTTCCTTAATCCCTTAGTTGCAGATCTATTCTCTGAATTGGCTGGGGTAGTATGTTTTTCAAAACTAGATTTATGGTCTGGTTATCATCATGTCCGAATAAAGGAATGGGAGGAGTTAAAGACTGTTTTTATAACCCATTATGGGCTCTATGAATTCAAGGCAATGCCTTTTGGGCTCACTAATGCTCTTCCAACCACTACTCAGAAAGTCAGTCCTGGAATTTTTTTTTTTAATGACATCTTGGTGTATCGTCCAAGTTGGGAAATCCATTGGCAGCATGTGAGAGAAGTGCTTCAGATTATGTGACAACACCAAATCTTGGAAAAGCTAAGCAAGTGTTCCTTTGCTATGACACATGTGGAGTATCTAAGCCACGTTATTTCTAATGAAGGATTGCAAATTGATCCTTCTAAACTTGAGGCAGTAGCTGCTTGGCCAAAGCCCATAAATATCAAGGCTCTAAGGGGTTTTCTAGGATTGACAGGGTACCGTAGATGGTTCATAAAGACTTATGGGGTTATAAGCAAGCATTTGACAGAGATGCTCAAGAAGAATGTTTTCAACAGGACCCAAGTGTCTAAACTGGCTTATGGTCAATTGAAACAAGCCTTGTGCCACGCTCCTGCAATGGTTCTCCTCGACTTCCAAAAGGAGTTCATTGTGGAAGCTAATGTGACATCCCGTATTTTCCTGTTACGATTATTGTCCTGGTATTTAAATATTGTACTTAATATATATATATATATATATATATATATATATATATATATATATATATATATATATATATATATAGATTTTGGTTCCTATGAGGTCAGGTCTTCCCGTGCGGTCAGTGCGGCATACACCGTTGAGTATGCATAAATACACCATACAGTGTTCGAAAATACACCAGAATGAAATTCCAAAAAATGCACCACACAAAAGAAAAATACACCACACATAATGGTGTATTTACAAACACTGTGTGGTGCATTTATGCATTCCTAATGATGTATGCCGCATTGACCGCATGGGAAGACCTGACCTCACAGGAACCTGACCATATATATATATATATATATATATATATATATATATATATATATATATATATATATATATATATATATATATATATATATATATATATATACCTAACTATTTCTAAATTGGACTCAAGTCTATCTATTATTATGAACCAGTATTTTTTTATACTCAAATGCTCTGAGCCCAAAATGGTTTTAATTCCTAAAAGCCTATCAATTATTTTGGGACCCAAGCTAGACTACCCAAACCCATATAAATATATATGTATTATGTGGTAAGTCCAAGATGGTAAGCCCTCATATATGTCACATTAGCTTCCACAATGAACTCATTTTGGAAGTCGAGGAGAACTAATACAGGAGAGTGGCACATTAGCTTCCAAAAGCCCTTACAAAGGTTGTGGACTGTGCCTAATGTTGGATCAAGTTTATCACCGTGGTGGTTATCGATTGAGCATTCAAGGACTCCTTACCAGATTTTGTGATAGCAAGAGTATAGAATTTCACGATGCTAAGGAAGGTACAAGTGATACTTTGGTGTTTAGGCCTCGATGGTCTTAATGTACAATAAAGAAGCGAGTTTGGGTTGTTAAAAACATCGAAGTCATGTGATGACAAGAAATGACAACCGAGTGCACTTAAGGATAGAAGGTGGAGTTGTTCAGTATTTTAACCGACAATGGATCAACAAGGACGAACGGCAAGCCGAATCTTCGAGAAGAATAAGAAAGACTACTAAGAGTTTCATGACTAACGTAATGATGAAGACCGAAAAGGAAATCAAGTCAACTCACAGTTGACTGGTCTGTGAAATCTTGGAAAGAGTTGGGAAAGTAACTTAAAGATTGGTTTAGCCACCTAGGCTGGGCAAAGACTTGGAGTACTTTGGAGGAGTATGTTTGTGACTCATCGTGTGAGTTTCACCGGATGGAGTAAAGTTGAGGAAGAAACCAGTGTTTGAAAGAAGTTCGATAAAGGTCTCAGAGTCAGGTTGCATCAGAATCGAGGAGAAATCTCCAGTTCGTCAAAAGTGTGGTGATCAAAGCATCAAGCGGAAGAAATCTTCTAAAGTCGAGAATCCTTAACCCTCTTAAAGCCGATTTCCTCTTCTTATTTTTATCAAACCAAAAGCACTTCATTGAGAAATCCTTCCTAACTTTTCGAATCTCGTTCTCATTTCCTACTCAAATCAATCCTGTGCAAGGTGACAACCTCGTTTTCCTAAATTGCAGCCTTGAAAATCTTGATTTCCTTTCCAACCAACGTTGTCCTTGAGTTTAAAATCAAAACCTTTCATTCTCATTTCCCTATTTGAACCAAATTTTTCCAAAACCTATTATTTATTTTTTGTAAAATATTTTCCTCCAGTTACTATCGTACCAGTTTTTAACTCTTTATCCCCAAAAGGATATTAGCTTCGGGGGCGAAGCTCTTTTGAAGGGGGTAGAGCGTGACATCCCGTATTTTCCTAATATAATTATTATCCCGGTATTTAAATATTATACTAATATATACATATATATATATATATATATACCTAATTATTTCTAAAATGGGCTCAGGTCTATCTATTATATGGTTATAATTCCTAAAAGCCTATCAATTATTTTGGGACCAAAGCTAGACTACCTAAACCCATATAAATATATATGTATTATGTGGTAAGTCCAAGATGGTAAGCCCTTATATATGTAGTCTTGACCCAACTACTAAAATATAATAACCCAAATCCAAAGATGGAAACCCTATTATATATATATACATATATATATATATATATACATATATATATATATATACACACGTAATTATAGAAGTTATTCCCTTATCAGCACCCGAAGCTCTTCGTCGTTCCTTCCCCTTCTTCAGCCCCTCTCTTTCGTTCTCGACCACCGGCGACATCCATGGGGTTAGGCAACAGAGGTCGGAAATTAAAGTAGGTTCGGCGGTGGTGGCGGGAGTCTCCGGCGAGCTCCCTTTCCTTCTTTCACATCGGCAACAGTAGGCCTCCAGCAAGATAGCTACAACGTCAAGCTCCAACGATCTCTATTTTTTCGGCGAGCTTCGAACCAGCGGCGACAACGGCGGAGCTCGTGCAGCGGTGGCGGTTGGTGCGGCTTGTCTCTTCTCCGGTGGTCTCGGGTTCCTTCGGCGAAGTAGAGCAGGTTCGTCGGTGACGGTACGCGGCAACGGTGGCAGCTCCTTCTCCTCCGGCGAGCTTGGCAGTCTCCGACAAGGGTTAAGCTTCCTCGGCAGTGGCTATTCCGGCAGCAGGCAGAGGGAGGAACAGCGGGTGGTGATGTTGTCGTGGTTCCACCCGCGGCTTTGGCTGCATGAAAAAGGTGAGTTGTTACCTTGTTATCTTAGTTGTTTATTTAGGTTATTAGTTTGTTGTTGTTAAAAAGTTAATAGTTGTGGTGTTAGCTTAGTGGTTTGGATGGTGGTTAGAATTGGGAGAGGCTAGGTTTTGATTCTTATATGTGCTTAGTTAGTTAAGTTTTAATTGTTAACCTTAATTAATAGTTTTATTAGGTGAGCTTGGTCATTAGCTTAATTATTGGTTTAATAATATTAAGACTAAGTTAACAAGGAGATGCCTTGTTTAGATAGTAAAGAGGTGGTTAATCTTAAGATAGTCTAGGGTTCAAATCCCCCTGTAGTTTTGATTAGTATAGTTGTTATTAAAGTGAAGGTCCGATTTGATTCGCAGGACCCATTTTGATAGATTGCCGTTGGTTTTGGATTGCTAAGCTAAGGATGTAACCCATGCTCTACAAAACCTATTTTATACTTTCTATGATGATTCTTGATATTCTATTGATGTTCTTGATATTCATGAGTTATTTGATGCATAATCTCGTGTTTATACATGTTTAGAGCTTGTATCTAGGGTTCATAAAAACTATTCTTTGGGCTATTCATGTGTTCAAGTCCCTTTCTTGTTGAATGTGAGATTTTGGGTGTTTTGGACTTGAACTTGGTGTTGTTGATGTTTTTCCCCGAAGGGAATGTTGGAGGGTAAAGGTGTACCGACGGGTTGCTGTCTGCCCGCCGTTCCACCCGCGAGTAGTGGCCGTGTTACCGGCGGGGGGTGCCGCGGGTGGAGGCCCACCCGTGGTTCCACCCGCTAGTACATGTTATGGGACAGTGGCGAGTAGTTGCCCACCCACTGTTCCACCCATTAGTATGTGATGCTTTGGCCTCAGTTTTGTTGAACTGTTGTGCAATTGTGTGTCTCATTTGATGTTTCGTACGTCTAGAACGGTGTCCTAAGTTTCCATGATAGGATTGATGAGTCTTGAATCGTGCTTAAGGTCCAACCTTGTGATTCGTTGGACTAATGTGAATTCGTTGAGGTTCAACTGAGCCGTATTGATTATTCTCTCGATGTGCATGCTAGTTTGATGTTGTTGATACTAGTATGTGTTTGTTCATTGATTCTTAATGAGGATTGGCAACTTGTGTTGGCTAATCATAGTGATCTTTGGATTGGAGTATGTCGTTATTGTATCTTGCTTTGATTGTTCGCTTCATGTCTTTCATTGAAGTCTTTCCATTGAATCCCTTGTTGTAATCTTGTGCTATTGATGTGCACGTTTGTTGATACTTGATTGGGCTATTGATGAGACTCAATCCTCTATGACAATGACTATGTGTGACTATGAGATTCGTTGTATTGATACTGAGCTTTGCTCAAATGATTGGTGGTATACTATCATGATTAGTACTATATGATTACTACACTACGTGTGCTATGAGATCGGTGGTAATTAATTGGTGGCAGTTTGGCGGGGAGCTGAGGCTCCAAGAGAGACATGGTGGGGCTAGTGTGCAGGGTGGCACTCGGAGGTACTGGTTGGAACTGAAATAAGGATGGAGCGGTGTATGAGGTTGGAACCGGGCATAAGGTTGGAACGGTCATTGATTGTGATTCTTGACTCTCGTTTGCTATGAGCATGTATTGTTGAAGTTATTCTTCATGTGTGATGTACCTTGGTTGATATTGATGATCATATGTTGTTGATGATTCCCTTGTTCTTATCATTGTATTGATCTCCTAAATCGTCGTGTGATGTTTGATCCTTTGATTGAGTGTTCTATGATGAGTCTTATGATGTTTCTATTCCTCTTTTTAAAAGACAATATATTATGTATTCCAAGTCTCAAATGGTTTTCTTATATCTATATTATATTGTACTCCACAATTAGTGGTGGGTTACTTAGCATTATTCGCTAACGGGTGCTACCCCATATGCTTTTCAGATGCAAAGTAGTTGAGCCGAGAGCACGGTAGTGGAGCCAGGGACGGAGCCAAAAATTCGATTGAGAGGGGGGGCGAAGAAGCACAGTAGGGACAGATTCATAAAATTTTTCCAGTAAAGACGAAACATTAAAACAAAAGAGATAATTGAAAAAAATAAATTAATTAATTAAATAAGAAATATAGTTGTAAATATTGTTGGATATGGGCGAAAAATAAAACACATCGAAACTTTATAAAAATATTTATAACAAAATATGAAAAATAATTAATTTATTTTAATAATTTGAATTGAAAACACATTATAAATTACACATGTGTGTGTGTTGATGCCAAAAAGATTCAAACCTTTGACCTTTACTATTACCAGACATCTGCTTTGCCAACTAATCTTAACTCAATTCTTGTTAACATTTAATAGTTTTTTTATACTAATATTAAAACATGTACTATATATACATTTATACATTCAAAGATTATATATGGGGTGGGAGTGGGGGTGGGGGTGGGGTAGGGGGGCAGCTGCCCCCCTTGCCCCCACTTTGGCTCCGTCCCTGTGTGGAGCTCGGTGGACTAGCTTCTTTCTGATAGCTTAGTAGTAGTTTGGCCTGCAAGCCTTGAACTTGTAGATTATTGTATAGTGTTTTGTAAAGCCTGTGCAACTAGGTTTGGGAACTTAGTTGTGGCATAACATACCCTGATTGACTGTTAGCTTACGCTTAGTTTTAATTGAATGGTTAGTTTGCCTTATTTCTAAAGGTTTTAAAATAGCTTAAAATCGGGGGTGTTATAGCTAATGCCAGTTACGGGGGTATGGGGGATGTCCTACTACAAGAGGGCAGACATATTACTTTTTTTTATCAAGGCTTTTGGTGAGAAACACCTAGGGTTATCCATCTATGAGAAAGAATAGTTGTCAATCATAAATACAATTTACAAGTGGAGAACCTACCTTTAGGATACATTTCGCTATAAGAACAGATCATCATAGTTTGTAATTCTTGCTGGAATAGAAAATCACTACTGCATTATAGTAGAAAGGACTAACTAAACTACTGGGGCTGGATTATCCTATCAGATACAAGAGAGGAGTAGATAATGCTGTAGTAGATGCTCTCTCAAGAAGGATGGAAAAGAGTGATTATGAACTACAACCCATTTCTGTAGTTCAACCTCAGTGGATGGAAGAAGTACTAAAGAACTATGAAGGAGATTCTTAGGCCTCTGAAACACTGGCATCTAGCCTAATAAACCCCACTAATGATCCTAACCCCTCAGTGGTAGGTGGTACATGAGACCTAAGGAAGAAGCTAATGTTACAGCTCGATGAATCTCCTTTGGGGGAGCACTCTGGGCAGCAAGGCACCTACCAAAGATTAAAGCAACTATTTTATTGGAAAGGGATGAAAAAGGATGTGAAAGAACTAGTGAAGAATTATGATACTTGTGAGATGTGTAAGCATGAAAATGTGGCTAGCCCTGGGCTACTGCAACCTCTTCCCATCCTAGAAGAAGCATGGAAAAGTATTTCTATGGATTTCATAGAGGGCCTACCCAAATCCAACAGCAAGGAAACAATCTTAGAAGTGGTGGACAGGTTAACCAAGTATGATCACTTTATTGCCCTTTCTCATCCTTACACAGTTGAGAGCATTGTTGAATCTTCATAGAGAATATCTATAAGCTACATGGATTGCCAATGTGTAACACCCTAAAAATATTTATATTAAATATAAATATTTTCTAAATAGATCTATTTATTTATAATTAATTATTTTACTACAAATATATATATATATATATATATATATATATATATATGTGTGTGTGTGTGTGTGTGTGTGTGTGTGTGTGTGTGTGTGTGTGTGTGTGTGTGTGTGTGTGTGTGTGTGTGTGTACACACACACACGTAAGTACGGTAGGAAGGAGCAACCCCCATTCACCCTCATACATCCAAACCGCCTTCCCCTCTCTTCTTGATGACAAGAACGGCAGCAAGCAAACCCCCGGCAACCTCCCTCTCTGTAACACCCCGAAATTTTGAAACTTTTAAAACTTATATAATAAAGGTGAGAAAGTAGCTCTTTGTGTTTCAGTAGGTTGAGAAAGTATATGAACAGATACTACAATGTAATAGAGCTAGTAGCATTCAAAAAATATATATATAATAAAGGTGAATTCTCATTAAATCCCAAAATCAAACATAAGAGTGCGGGGTGCTATGCCACATCTGAGCTGGAGAACTCAGATGCACAGGCTAGACTAACTAAATATCCTCAAAGTAATGTTAATACATAATCATGGCACGCAGGCCGAAAAGGGAAACTAACTAATCTATGCTCCGGATCTCTAGCGCGCTCCAGGGTTTACTCATCTATGCCTGAAAGCCAAATATATCTGTTCAGCGAATGATGCTGGTAACCCACTCCAACGCGTTGAAATATATATATATATATATATATATATATATATATATATATATATATATATATATATATATATATATATATATAGATTATATGAAAAACCATTTTGAAGCAGGAAGATATAAACTTAGGAGACTCTAGCTTTAAAACCAGGGATAGACTCGACAGATAGGGATAAGCACATTAAGTGATGATAGACAGTTAAATAGAGACAACATCATAAAGAACATGTATCTAAGGTCACCGTTCACATTTAGATCATTCACATAATCATGCAATCATCATTCAAGCCACACAAGCATACTTTGGTGGCGCCACAGGACCAATCGCATGCCCCGAACATGAGGGTTAGTACATATAGTACTAACACGGCCCCGCAGCACCCTACCTCATACCGCAGCATGAAGGGGGTTGATCGCAACCAACCGCATAGACTGTTGACGAACTCAACGGTGGATCACAGTCCTACACACCGCTAACGCGCTCAGTCGGTGGACTGTGATCCTCTTTACAAGGGGGGACTGCGACCCTACACACCGCTTGACGAACTCAGTCGGTGGGTCGTAGTAGATCAAGCCCTACACACCGCCTGAGGTACTCCTTTGTGGGCGATGATCTTCGGAGACTACGACCCTACACACCGCTGGCCCATACACTCGATGGATCGCAGCCAACCATAGCCCTACACACCGCCTGAAAACTCATTCGGTGGACTACAGCCTTCCTCGGGCTAATGGCCCTACACCCCGCCTGGCGCGTCCAGTCGGTGGCCATAGCACACGAGGCCCATGTGGACCATAAGTAACCAATTTTACTGCAGCCAACTTCTGAACCGCAGCTCAGGAACACCCAATTTGATAGCAACCAAATTGGGGAATCATGCATCACATAACACATTGTAGCACGTAGTAGCACATTGGGAAGGGAGAGATGTATAAATAAACTTACGTGTGATCATTCACATACTAAGAGTAGTCCTAAGGGGTTCATGCGTTTTCCTCCTGGGCCAACGGGTTACCGATTCAACTAGCATGCAATTCCTAAGACTCTTCTATCCTACGAATGGCAGCCGAAACATCAAACTAGATTCAAGCACGATAAATGGGGTCCGTTGGGACACCACGGGGAATGGGGAACATCAAACGAGGAAGCCGAGGACCCGGGGTGGGTAATAGACCAGCGGGTAGCCGGTGGGTGGAGGGCCACCCGCCGGCGACAATCCTCCGGGCAGCGGGTGGCCGACGGGCAGACGTCTGCCCGCTGCCTGGCGGTGATTCTCTGGCAGCGGGTAGGTGGCGGGTCCCCCTACCCCCTACTGACTCTTTCATCAAATAAAGTGTCCCGAGATCCTTGGTGGAACCCGAAACCATGCTTAGACACTTTTAAACGCAAATAATGACGCCACATAGGCAATTTACGGATCAAAAGCAAAAATCATATTGAACACATCCTAACATGACTTCTAAACATAAAAACACCCGAACATGCGAATTCCCACCCAAATATAAATTAAGAACATCACAATACAAATTCCCAATCCAACATAGGGCTCTAATCCCAAATTATCAAAATCATATTGTATCTCTAACATCAAGTAACATCAAGATTAATCAACAATCATCACATAAATATCAAGAACCTCTTTTTAATATCAAGATCATCAAGATCACACATAAAATCATCGCTTCAATCAATAAGATTATATCACAATTATGATAAAGGAATTCATCAAGACACAAGCATATAGAGGGAGTCAAAGAAGGGAATTATAGCAAGGAAAATAGGTTTTGTTGAGACATGGGTTACCTCTTAGCCTTAATTAATTTCCTTGGCTATGAAGGGTCTTTCCTTAGGATTTCTTCTTTCTTGATTTCTCCTAGGGGAATTCTTGGGAATTCTGGTGTGGTGAAAGTTATTGTGGTGTGAGTTCTAGGTGCCTCCTACGTCCCTATTTATATATTTAAGAGTCCCAATTAGGGTCTAAGTGGTATGAGTTTGCTAATTCTATTTCCTATAGGATTAAGGGTTTGGCTTTAGGGATAAGGGCCCAAGGACTATGGTGGACCCCCTTTTAGCTAATTAATGGATTTTAATTTCCCTTTTTAAGGTGAGTGGTTAATTAATTAATTTGGTTTAGGGTTCGTAACACGGGGTGTTACACTCTCTGTCATTCGCATCGGCGGAACGGAACTTGGGGCGACGTCCTCTCTTCCGGCGTTGAGCGGCAACGGCGGAATCGGAGCTGGCGATGGTGTCAACCCCGTTCTTCTGGCGACCTCCCCTCTGGCAGTATCATAACGACGACATGCAGTCGGGATTAGGGAGGGTGGCAGAACTGGTGTTTGCGTGTTGATGTTGAAGGTAAGTGATGAACTCATGTCAAAATAACAATTTAACAAATAGGTTGAGCTTTAATTAAAAGAAGAAGTATTGGTTCAATGGTAAGGTAGTGATGTAAGATTAGTTTGGCTAGGGTTCAAATCTGGGACAGGGATTTACGGTAGTTTTGTTAGTTATTAACCTTTTTACTAAGCAAAGGATGGTTATTGTTAATTAATGATGCTTAAGGGTGTTAAAGAGATGTTTAGCTTAGTTGGGTAGTATACATTTAGCGTTGGGAGAAATCTAGGGTTTGAATCCATTAGAGTGTAATTATTTTATTAGTTCGATTATTTAGTGAAAGTCCAATTTGATTCACAGGTACCTTTGACGTTGTTTTGGACTACTAAGTGAATGAGGTAACTCATGTCTTACAAAATCTATCTTACAAAACCTATTTTCCTTGCTATATCTTATTTATTGGCTCCTTTGATAATTGTATGTGTGATCTTGTGATTGTGCCTTGATAGAGCTTATCTTAGGGTTTATTTTGTGATTGATTGATAATCTTGATGATCCTGATATTCGTATGTGATTATATGCATGATCTTGTGTTTAGGCATGTCTAGAGCTTGTCATTAGGGTTTTATGTAATAGTATCTTGATGTTCTTGAGAGTTTTGATGTTCTTGATTTACTATTGATAGATACCCCAAATCAGCCGCCTGGATGGGAGGTCAGACCAGGCAGCCAGACCAAGAGATAGCTCATTACTTAACAAAGGGAGGATCACCAGGGAACCCACAGCCACGATACGAGGCACCTCTCAATGGCCGCCAAGCACTCCTAAAGCAGCCAGCCCGCCAACTGGTGCGTCCCGGATGGGCTCTTGAATGTATTACGGTTGGGCGACCAGTCACGGCGGTCGGCGTGTCCCGTCTGAACACCCATGCGGTTCGGGTGGGCAACCACGCCGCACGGGCGGTGCGTTCCTGATCATATGCTTTTTCAGGATCCGGTCGAGCGACCAAGCTCTACAGACGGAATGTCATTATTTGAAAACAAGGACATAGGAGGGCGCCCCGCGCAGCCGGGACCATTCCTGACCTGGCACACACCCAGAAACGCGTTCAGGGGATTCTACGGAAGCTATCTACGCTCATTCTGTAGCTTCCTTAATTAGTTCATGCGGAAAAGGCAGTAAGTTGAAAATACGTCAGCCCTTACGTCATCCATATTCCCCCTTCGGTTTGGCTACACGCCAGCGCTACTTACCATGTATAAAACCTACATCAATTTATAAATATCCCCCTGGGATCATAATGAACGAGGTCGGCACTTTGATCGCCAAACCCTAGAGAAATAATATCGCATTATTCTCTCTCTACTATTTTATCTTTATTTTCGCTATCTCACATAAACATTCTTATTCCCTTATTCGGTAGTGTTGGCTTGCCAAGCAGCCATCGAGGTTGTGAAAACCAACATTGGCGCCGTCTATGGGGAGTCGAAACTAAAGGTCCCGTTTCCAAGCTTTACCGGTAGCACGTACCAGACGTAGTAACCGCAACACCGTCGTCCCGCCGGCCATTGGGCATGTGACTGTTGTTGCGAATCCGCCGGAGTTGCCCGCCGGCAGCCGCGCTCTCGCTGGTGATCTGAGGGAGCAGCTAAGTCGTCGCGCTTCCGGGAAACAGTCGGCTACACATACTGCGCGTACTGTCGCGCCGACCCCCGCACCTTCGGGCGTGAACTCGCCAGCTCTTGCCGCTCAGGCCCAAGATAACTTCGCGGAGTTGATGGCGCAAGCCTTCGATGCGTATGTGCATGGGCAAGGAGGCACCCCTAAACGAGGTTCAACAACCCGCACGATCAGTTCCCATGGAGAACCCCCGGCCAGGGCCCGAGCATTTAGAGCACTCGAGGAACAATCTGCCCGTTGATCAACAGGTAGACCACTCGGCGCACTCCCGACTCGGACCTGCGGCCTTGGTGCAGTTAGTCCTGAAACGCTTGGGCAAGCGGGCTGGGAAACACTTCCCCGCCCGGTCAGCTAGAGAGCAGCCGCGGGCCATTATCCAAAGGAGGCTGGCTAGGCGACAAAGGCGTGAAGCTGTAGAAAGCATGAAAGAGTCATCCGCCCTGCCCGGCCCCGGGAACCCCGACATGGCCAGTCAACTCGACGCTATGCAGGTGTTGCGGTAGATGGTGGAAGGGAGATATAGTTTGGTCACTAACAGTCTCCTGACAGCCTCACCCTTCTCAGTGCAAGTGCAGGCTTACAGGGCACCGGCCGGGTTCAAGTTGCCCGACCATCCTACTTATGACGGCACGGGGGATCCGCGCGACCACGTCATCAGTTTCCAGGTCAAGATGCAGGTGATCGGGGCCGATGCTCCGATGATCTGTCGAGCATTCTTCTCGACACTGATCAGGCCGGCTTAGAGGTGGTTCCTCAGGCTCTCCCCGGGATCTATCAACACTTTCGAGGCCGATCTTTGGTGGGTTAACGAAGGACCTGCTTGTAGGCAAGAACCGGGATTCAATTGGGAATCCTTGAAGGCACGGTTACGGGGACGGTTTTACCCCGCACACATAAGGGCAGCTATGTACGAAGAATTCCTCCACCTGAAACAGGGGATGATCACCGTCATGGAATACCACAAATGATGTTTCGCACCTGAATTGGTGCCTACAGAGACGACTAAAATAGAGAAGTTTGTGGTGGGCTTCAACTTCGAAGCTCGAAAGGCTCTAACCGTAAGTAAGCCCAGGACCCTTAACGAGGCTTACATCAGTGCCGCTGACCTTTACCAGATCCAACTTCTACAACGGGGAGTTCAGGAACAAATTCGCAAGAGGAATTTCAGAAGTGGGGGACCGACCGTGAAGAAAACAAGGAACAACTCTAACACGAGGACGGTTAACCCACCTAATCATGGGCCGCCTATGTGACACAACGAAACCAACGTGAGGCAATTCCTTTGCAGAAAAATGTAATAAAGACCATAGGGGCAAGGATTGCCTCGGAAACGTCGTATGATGCTTCAACTGCGGGGGAGAAGGACACAAGGCCTTCCAATGCACCCAACCCCCAAGTGCAAAGCCTATGGCCGTGTTCCAACATGGGAATGCGAACAATCGAAGGAATTACGGGGCACCTGGAAAGGTATTCGTCATTAGTCGCACCCAAGCCGACCTCGAAGCCGAAGCCAGGGTCGACGCAGAAAACATAGCTCTAGGAGACGAGGACCCCACGAATCAACTGGAAGAGAATCCGGAAGAAGAATTTTGTCTAGGATAGATAAACTACGAATCCTTGTAAACTACCTTTTAGTTGGACCGCTTATTTAGTTTGATTATTTAGAAACCCCCATACTTTTAATAAGAGCCAAGTTAATTAGTTCAATCAACATAAATTCCTCTTACTTGAATTAATTAAAGGAATAAATTCGTGCCTCCTACAATCTATGAATCAATGGGTGCAACTAGAAAGCCTAAAACGGTACTCTTCCCACCATAGGACAAACAAATGATAGGAAACCCTCAAAATCATAAAAGGAGTGCACTAAAAGGACTAATGTAACTAATGAAAATTGAACCTTAGACCTCCCACTTATGAAACCAAATTCCTAACCACTAAACTATAAGTGTTTCTTAAAACCTTAAGGGAACACAACCTTCTTAACCTCCTCCAAATCCCTAAAAGCCACAAAATCCCCAAATCAAAAACCCTTCTCTCATCTTCCCCTTCTCCACTTTTCTCTCTCCCCTCTCTCCTCCCTATTCCGGCCACACCACACACACAGCCACTCCCCACCTCTTGCCCGTCGACCTCCCGGCGACACCCCAACCACCGCCGACCACCCGTGCAAACGCCGAGCCCCCACTGCCAGCCATCGTGCCGAGCGACACCCGCGACCACCGAAGCCGCAAACGCCCGCCGCCGCCGTGCACCCGTCAGAACCCTCGCTGGAGCTCCCATAGGAAAAATTAGCCCCACACTCAAAGCCATCACCAAAAATTCCCACGATGCCAAAGAGGCCCGTCAACACCCAAGTCCCGGAATGGATCAATGCCGACTACACGGTATTGGGAGGTAAAGCACTTGAACCCTACCAATTCTCTCCGGAGTTGGTTGATATGCTTAAATTCCAAGGCCTATTGGATACATACCTCGTAATAAAAGGGGATACGTATCCTGAGTCGGTGAAGGAATTCTATTGCCACATGGTAACTACCAAACGAGGGAACAGGTTGGAGATCACCTCCAAGGTCCATAGCAAAGAGATAGCGCTCACTGATGGTCGCCTAACTAAGCTCCTAAAACTGACTGCCATGGGTGTGTTAGACTATGACCGAATGGGTTAGCAGCCGAGACACGGGGTACGAGGATTATCTCGGTTATTTGTTGGGAAGACAAGACGGTTTCACTTCGGCCACGAGGCCAATTAAAAAGCTGTTAACCGCAGAGCAGAAATTGCTAGTTATGATTGTGTCCCACAGCTTGTTGCCCACTAACAACAAGAGCAAGGATGTGGGAATCTTGGAATGCACCTTTGCCTATTTTCTTAAGCATAAGGTGAAGTTCAATTTACCCGCTCTTATGTTGAAGCACATGGAATTCTGTAAGTCTAGCAATCGGCTCAATATACCCTACGGGATGATCCTGAGTTGGATCATGGAAAGGAAAGGGGTGGACATAAGCCGGACTAAAGCCAGACCCATGAGTGGGATGGTTTTCAATGCCCAGAAGCTCCGCTGCAATGACATCTACCATGTCGGAGAGGGACAGTACATCACCCTCGAGGAGGTTTGCCTGAAATCCCTAGAAGAGCGACGAATGTTAGTGGATCAGTTGGATATCTCAAACAAGAAAATGAAACGGGCAATGCAAGAGAGCGAGGAGTAGGAAGAAGAAAGCGAGCCTAGCCAACCTGAACCCGTGCAAGGAAGGGGAAACACGGAGAATCGAGACGAGAGGTCCACCAATGAGCGCATCCTCGCGCAGCTCATGAGGCAGAATCGGATCATGGATGAGGGATTCTCGTCCTTGATTCTCTCAACGAGCTCATTTGTTGGTCCCAAAAGAGGTAAGGTGAAAGTCTAGAGGGAGGGGGGGGTGAATAGACTTTCAAACTTTTTCGCACAATATAACAAAAGGTAAGCCAGAGATAAACCAAGACTCTTAACTAGATTGTTAGAGTCCGGTGCACAGCGGAAATAAATAAACGATACGGTGTGTGTGTAGATCGTGTCAAGATTATTCTCGTGAGAAGCAAGCAAGAGCAGTAAGTAAAGAAAGCAGTAAAGAACACAAGGCAATTTATAGTGGTTCGCGAGGTGATGTAATCCTCCTACTCCACTTGCTCTTCTCAAAGAGCCAATTCACTATATCCACCACTTCTTGGTTCCAAGATACAATGAATTCCGTGATCTAGTGCTTTGATCACCAAGCCCACACTAATCACGCCCAGTGCCTCCGACACTGCTGCTTCGGGTTTCGCGTCGCCGCGTTACTTTCCCAGGATTTCACAACTCCGTGCTACTTTCCCCCCGTCTTCTACGATCCGGTAAAAACGTATCTTCCGTGATCTGGTGCTTTGATCACCAAGCCCACACCAATCACGCCCAATGTCTTCCCGACACTGCTGCTTCGGATCTCACAGCTCCGTGTGACAATCCAGGATTTCACAACTCCGTGTTACTTTCCTCCTTTCCCTTGTTTTGCTCCAAAACAAGTTTTGCCTTGATTCCAACTTTGAGATTCTGTAGATGATCTTCGTTGATGCGCTAAATCTCTTGAAGTTGATGAAGATTTCAACACTCTTGGATATTTCTTTTCTAAGCTCTGTATCACTCTGAGTGTTTATCTCACAAAAGATATATCAATTTAAGCTCTTGAGATGGAAAGCTTTCTTTGAATTTTGTATGCTCTGTTTAGCTCTGTTCTTGCTCTTTGTATTTTGCTTTTCTTGCTTCTGCCTTCCTCAGCTTCAATCTTCATCTATTTATAGCTGGTAATGAGAATCCGTCCGTTGGAAAGAAACGGTCTCATTTTCGAATTTTGCTTAGCTGTATAACCTTTTGTCAGAAGATAAGATAACGTTGCAGATCTTGTCAGATATTTCAAATTGAGCTTGAGGTTTCAGCAAAAATGGCATCCCATGAATCTCCATCTGGTGTAGATCACACCTCTTGGGATTTGTATTTTCAAAATATATTCTCCAATATAATCCCTTACTACCAATTTGAACTTCAATTCTTCTGATGAAATTTGCATCCCTATTTCAATTTCGGGGTTCCAATTTGTTTGGGATACCAATTTGAGAAACTGCATCCCTTCACTTGTAAACTTCATCCCTTAGTCAATATGGAAATCTCATTCCCTTTGACTTTGCAAATTGTATCCCTTCGGCCAAACCATCGCCTCTTACTTGATCAGATGGAATTTTAACTTGGCTTCTTTAAGATATGTGGGATGTGAGATTCAAACCTGTGACCTTGCACATAATATTTCAAGCTTCTACCATCTCGTCCGTACAGCCTATTGGTTATCTTCTTGTTCCACTTGGTGTACTCCTTTCTTTCCATAGATGCTTGATCTTCAAGATAGCTTCATGCAAACTTCTAGTCACGTTCTTTCTTCTTTGGGATTTCTTGAGGGATTTTCTCAAATTTCATACGCATACATCTTCCTCTTCTGTTTGCCATTTTCTCTTGACAAATTCTTGATTTTTGGCTTGATATCTTCTTCATCCATTTCCTCAACTAATGAATTTATTTTTCCCTTTCTTGGTCTAAGACTCGATTAGTCTAATAAAATAAAATTGGGGATCTACGAATTACAATATGGCTTATCAAAATCTATTACAATTTATTCCTAACAATTTCCCCCCTTTTGATAATGCCATAACCTATACTCAAACATTGGCTTTAAGTCTTTAAAAAGTATTTTTATTTTTACTCAATTTTATTTCGACAAAGCTAAGATGAGTTTGACAAAAAATAATTCTAGGGAAAATAAAACTTTGTGAATTAATTTAGACAAGTCCTATACGCATCCTTGATTAATTTTTAATCAATTTTTATCTTTATCAAAATTTTGCATGCGTTTAACAACTCTTGTCTTTTGATTCACCAACTAATTACATGATAGCCAAAAAATAAATCATAAACAGACTTAGATCAGACCAAGGGAATTTTTATTCATATTAGTTGAAAGAGGAAATATTGTAGCTAGCCAAAATCATAGAAATTTAAAACATCATATTTCTTGAGGAATATATGCTTGATTACCTTCTGGATTTCTTGACTCCCATGTCAGCTTTCAATATATCCTTGATATGTTCTCTCATCTTGCAGATATCATTCTTTAACTTCTCACTTTCAAATTTCTTAGTCACATTCCCAGCCATGTAGTGTCCAAAGGCCTCTTTAATGTTGGTGCCCGGAAGAGCTCCGGCTTCCCACCAAATTATGCATTCTTCAAAGCTTCTTTGGAATCCCAGACTTTCACCATTATTCTTGGTATAGTCTCTGAGCTCATACCACATTTTGGTTTGCTTCCTTTTTGCTTCTTCTTCTTTATTCTTGTCCGAAATCCATTGAGCTTGATCAGCTTTTGGCCATCTTTTCACCATACTCGGCACATTCTCGGATGTCCAAATTTTCTGCGCTGTTAAGGTTCCTTTTGAGCATTCGAACCAATCTCAAGTTTCGGCCACTTTTGATGAACTTGATCCAAGACTCGGATTTGCAAATTGAGTGAAACCAACTTGGGATTGTTGACCACGTCCTCGTCCACGGCCTTTCGTTGGTGCGGCGGTCAAAACTGGCTGTTGCGGTTGACTTCCAATGATGAATTCATGTTGTTGTAAAGCCAGATGATTGAGAATTTCTTCCCCCCTTATGGCATTATCAATCAAAAAGCCAAGGGATTTGGAATCTTGTTCTTGATTGGCTTTAACAATCTTAACTCCATCATGTGTTTTGAGAGAAACATCCTGCAAATCAGATATTTTGTTAGCCATAGAGGATAATTCTACCTCAAGGTGATTTATCCTTGTCTCCTGGTCTTGTATGGCCTTTATTTGTCTCATGTGTCTTTCATTGTTGATCTTCTCTGTAGCTTCTCGTTCCTTCTTCATAAGTTGGATTATCTCCAATAATCCTTCAGTAAGATCTCCTTTTAGATGTCTTTCGGCTCTGTCTATCTTTTTTTGCAGAGCATTTTGATGTTCCAATAGCTCCTTCAAATTTGTTCGTGTGTCCTCAAAGTGTTGCAAAGAAAGATGTCCTTGCTCGGTAAGAGTACTTCCAATTTTCTGACACACCATATCACTTGATTCAGTGACTTTTGCAAACAAAGAAACCAATAAATCATCTTCATCTTCTTCTCGGGTTCGGCCTCCTTGCATATTCAAAGAGTGTAAACTGTTGAATAAATTCCTTCTTGAATCTCCAAGAACCGGATTTTCGGTGAGTTGCAAATTCTCTTCTGGTGATTCGGCTTCTTCAAGATGATTTTCGACTTCTTCTTCAATTACCTCTGTTCTTGAAATAAGCTCTGCATTTAAAGTAGCTTCCAGAGAGGTATTTTGAAGTGACAATATAGGGGTGTTATCGTGTACTGGCACTTCATGTGAATATTCCCCCCCAATTGATGGTCTGATTTCACCATCAATTTGATCTCTTAATTCATCCCTTGTAGGGTCCAATTTTTGACTTTTGACCATATAACGTGATGAGGAAGTTTTGTTCATTTTTTGTCCTTTTAAAGGGGTAGAAATCACGATTTTCTTCAACACAGCCAACCCAACATTTTTATTTATTACTCCTTTAATCAGGAGTACAAAAGAGAGGATCACAAAAGACATTCCTTTTTGACAATACAACCACATCAACTGCGATTAGTGGAACAACATTCATCTTCACTGTTGTCCGAGTCAGTGTGTGGAGGAGATGGGCAATACCCTGGTCCGGAATCTTCACTGTGCATGTTCGAGCTTGAGGACGAGTACGTTGCATTGAAGAACCTCGTGTAGTCCACAGGTGGACGGATGCGGGGATTCACCAGTGGAGGAGCAGATGGCAGAACGAGTTCTGGTGGTACTGGTGGTAGGTCAGGTTCTGCGGCCGGTGGTGCATCAAACTGAACTGGTGGTGCAAGAGGTTCATGAGAAATTCCTTCAAAGCCCGGTGGTGGCAACACTGGTCCGAATGTCAGCTGCTTCAGATAGTGGATGTACTCGGTGTTGCTCATGTTCATGATTTCCTGGTAGATGTCCGGTTGCACAACAGGTGAAAATTTCAGAAAAGGTCCTTCAGATTCTTTTGACTTCTGTGGTTCGGCTAAGCCTTGACACGGTGGTGGCAGGCTTTTCTCAGCATCTCCTTCTTCAGCATAGATAAACCCTGGTTCTCTTGGTGGTGAAACAGGTGTATATTGTTCAGGGCTTTTCTCTTCAGATACGACAAGAGGGTCGTTTGCAGTATCTCCAACAAGATGTCCTCCAGCCTCAGCCCTTCTAGCTCGCAACTTTTGGAGTCGTACTTGATTCCAGATTCTCTTTGATGTTCTCCTTTCTTCATTGTTCTTCTCCTTTGACACCATTGTTTTCCTGCAAAAGAAAAAAAATAGACTACCTGCACGGTTTTTGGATTGCCGGTATATATAGGCTTGAAAAACGTCTGAGGGCTTCAGGTATTATGGTCGACAGATGGGTTCTGAACAGGTATGATTGACATCCATTAAATTTGGATGAGTTTCTATTGGTTGAGGAGGACGGTGCTAGGAGGAGATTAGACAAGTAACTACTAGTGTTTAAGAGAGGATTTTATCAGATTTGAGGCATGGGTGACGATCGAGATCTTCGAGAGAGAGGGTGTCGATTAGGATTAATGAGAGGGGATCTGATTTTGTGAGAGAGAGTGATATTTTTGTGGGATTTAATTTATGGGTGGAAGATCAAGAGGTGTAGATTTGAAAGGTGAAGAGTTTTAATGGGATTGGGTTTATGGGGTAGAGGTCTAAGGGGTGGAGGTTTTAAATCCAATCTGATCTCTTCCTTTATCATCTCAAAAATATATAAACGTTAGATGTATCATTTATAAAAATATAATCACATAAATATAATCACACACAAATTACATATAATCATACACAAATATTTCGGGTAACTCACACAAAATTTTGAAACATATATGAATATTAAAAGAAATTAAATCACATCCATATATAAACATGCATACATACGGTAAACTCCTAATCACAATAGACATAGATTTAGGAAATTAGACAAATTTCAATTAAACACCAAAATTAAACATACAGTAGTTTCTAAAACACACAAGTAATCAAATAATCAAATATTTAGAAACTAGCCAATTATTTTAGATACCAATTAACATAAAATAATTAAAAACATTTAGTAATTAAATCATAACAACACAAATAGGCACGGCATTTTTAACATAAACAAATAAATCATAAAACACGTATTATGCCATGACTACAATTAAAAACACATAGATATGCGATTAAAACAAATAAACACAAGTTTTCGAAAATGAATTGCATGGCACATATTTTCACGTTA
This sequence comes from Ipomoea nil, assembly GCF_001879475.1. Lineage (NCBI taxonomy): Eukaryota > Viridiplantae > Streptophyta > Magnoliopsida > Solanales > Convolvulaceae > Ipomoea > Ipomoea nil. The sequence continues at coordinate 147,180 of NW_017619207.1, read as the reverse complement.
AATTTTACATGCAATTTTATAAGTAGATACTAAACACATTGAACTAAATTATTCATGCAATTTTCGAACAAATATATAAACGTATATATTAAATAAAAATTATATGAGCACAAGTATCAATTTAAATCATGAGATTAAGTCCAGTGATACTTAGCTCATTTCAAGCATTCCCAACTCATGCCTTAAGGTAGAAAATCTCATTTCGCATAAAGGCTTCGTGAGAATATCTGCAACTTGGTTCTCCGTAGGGATATACTCGATTTTTAGATATTTCTTTTCAACATGTCCCCTTATGAAATGATGTCATATGTCGATATGTTTGGTTCTTGAGTGAAGCACTGGATTGTGGGTGATAGCGATTGCACTTGTATTGTCACAAAATATGCTAACATCGTCGCAATTCACTCCATAATCCTTCAATTGTTGCTTCATCCACAAAATTTGAGCACAACAACTTCCTGCAGCAATGTATTCGGCCTCGGCGGTACTAGTTGCGATGGAATTTTGCTTTTTGCTAAACCAAGAAACAAGCCTTCCTCCCAAGAATTGACACGTTCCGGAGGTGCTTTTTCTGTCTATTTTACAACCTGCAAAATCCGCATCTGAAAAACCAGTTAGCGTAAAATCTGTACCTTTAGGATACCACAATCCAACATTGATTGTGCCCTTCAAGTATCTTATGATTTTCTTTGTTGCGGTGAGGTGGCTTTCTTTTGGATTTGCTTGGAATCTTGCACACACTCCCACAGCATAAGAAATGTCCGGCCTGCTTGCAGTGAGGTATAGTAGTGAACCAATCATTCCTCTATACTTTGTTTGTTCGACATCTTTTCCATCTTCGTCTTTGTCTAGCCTTATTGATGTACTCATAGGAATTTTGATCGATGATTTTCCATCAAGGCCAAACTTCTTTATCAAGTCGCGGGTGTACTTTGCTTGATTGATGAATATTCCTTCCTTCAATTGTTTGACTTGTAAGCCCAAGAAATAATTCAATTCACCCATCATGCTCATTTCGAATTTATTCTGCATAAGCTTCGAAAATTTCTCACACAAGGAATTGTTAGTGCTTCCAAAAATAATGTCATCAACATATATTTGCACTAATAAAATATGATCACCATCTTGAATTCTAAAGAGAGTTTTGTCAACAAGGCCTTTGGTGAATCCACAACTTATCAAGAACATTGACAAGGTATCATACCAAGATCTAGGTGTTTGTTTCAACCCATACAATGCCTTTTTAAGTTTGTAGACCTTATCACCTTCGCCTTTTACCTCAAAACCTGGGGGTTGTTCGACATAAACTTCTTCTTCGAGTAGTCCATTCAAGAATGCGCTTTTCACGTCCATTTGATAAACGGTGAAATCTTTGTGTGCGGCATAAGCTAGGAAAATCCTTATAGCTTTGAGTCTGGCTACCAGTGCAAAGGTTTCATCAAAATCTATTCCTTCTTCTTGAGAGTATCCTTTTGCAGCGAGCCTTGCTTTATTCCTAACAATCACGCCTTCTTCGTTTGCTTTGTTCCGGAAGACCCATTTAGTTCCTACAACATTGTGGTTCATTGGTCTTGGAACAAGTTCCCAAACATCATTTCTTTTGAATTGATCGAGTTCCTCTTGCATGGCGTCAATCCAACTTGGATCATTTAGAGCTTCGTCCACTTCTTTTGGTTCAATCTGAGATAGATAACATGTGAACAATGCTTCCATGGTAGATGATCTTGTTTTCACGCCATCGCGAACATTTTCGATCACTAATTCTGGTGGGTGATTTTTGAGCCATCTTAAGTCTGGTTCAAAAGGGTGCATGGTGCTGGGTGGATTTACTGGTTGAGAAGAGGTAGCACTGTTTCGAATTTCTGCTTCATTTTCTAGATTTCCAACTTCTCCAGTAATTGCATCCAAGGGCTGATTTGCAATTTCCACTTCAACTGCATCCCTGGGTTGATTTGCAATTTCAATACCAATTGCATCCCGCATTTCATTTCTTACTAGATGAGAGATGGGATTTTCTAGAGAATTAATTTCCAACTCATCCATTCCCTGCAAAATATTTTCTTCACACGTATCATCAGTATCGCAAAAATCAATATGACACTTGTTACCATTTTGCTCAATATTTTCGCCATTTTCGTCCAGAGCATCAATATTGACGTGTGATTTTTTATCAAATACCACGTGTATGGATTCTTCAACCACCATTGTTCTTTTGTTCAATACTCTGAATGCTTTGCTGGTAGTCGAATATCCTAGAAAAATTCATTCATCTGCACGCTCATCAAAAGCTTTTAGATGCAATTTATCATTAATATGAATAAAGCACTTGCATCCAAAAATATGAAAATAACCAATATTTGGTTTTCTCCCTTTATATAGCTCATATGGCGTCTTGCTATACTGCTTGTGGATCATGCTTCGATTTTGCGTATAGCAAGCTGTGTTGATAGCTTCCGCCCAATATCTTTTCGGGAGACCGGCTGCACTAATCATCACTCGTGCGGCTTCTTTAAGCGTCCGGTTTCTTCTTTCGGCAACACCGTTTTGTTGTGGTGTTCTAGCGGCAGATAATTGATGAGAAATTCCATGTGAATTGCAAAAAGCTTGTATAACTCCATTCACGAACTCGGTTCCACGATCGGTTCGGATTTTTGATATTTGCAATTCTTTCTCATTTTGTAGTTGCTTCAATAGCTTCGGCAACACTTGTTCAACTTCATTTTTCTTCTTGAGAAACACGGTCCAAGTGCACCTGGAAAAATCATCAACAACAACAAGAGTATATTTCTTACCACTTACACTTATTGGATCAACCGGTCCAAATAAGTCCATGTGTAGCAAGCTTAGCGGTCTTGATGTTGATTCGTGCGTCTTAGACTTGAATGATGATTTGATTTGCTTTCCGCGTTGGCATGCATCACACACTTGGTCCTTCTTGAAGATAATACTTGGTAATCCTTCAACTAGATTTTTCTTTGCAAGCTGATTGATAGTCTTGAAGTTTAAATGGTTGAGCTTTTTGTGCCATTCCCAATTTGCTTCATTCGAATTTCTGGCCATTAAGCATACTGAATCTTTGCTTGTGCTCCAATCAACAACATACATGTTCTTTCGCCTTTTTCCAGTGAGCACAACTTCATTTGAGAGCTCATTTTTTATTAGGCAATTTTCTTTGGAAAATTCCACAAGATAGCCTTTATCACAAAATTGACTAGTGCTCAACAAATTGAATTTTAGGCCTTCAACAAATGAAACATCTTCGATTTTCAAACCATTTCTTTCAATTGTACCAACTCCTTTTGTAGTTCCATAATTTTGATTTCCTCCAAATATAACTTTTGGTCCATCGATTTTCTTGAAATTCACTAGACAAGATTTATTTCTAGTCATGTGGCGTGAGCAACCACTGTCGATGTACCAAATATCCTACAAAAAAGATTAGTTGGTTTTAGGTACCCATACTTGCTTGGGTCCTTTGCTGTTAGTAATTTTTGGTAACCAAACCCACCTTGATCCTATTGAACTAAGATAAGGCGGTTTGTAACCATTTGAAACATGATAATCATAATTAACTTTTGAAAACATTTTTGGCGCCGGGTTTTGAAAAACATTTTTATATCTAGGCACCTGGGAAGAGGATTGTTGCTTTGGTCTATAAGAAGCATTTAAACAAGATTTACACAACCAATCCTTTTGAGTGGAATAAAATCTTCCATCTCTATTTCTAGAAAAGCTTCCCTCTTTTCTAAAAATTCTTTTTGCACTTGACTCTTTGGCATATCTTTGCTTGAAGAATTTTTGTTGCTTTGCCATAGTATTGAACTGTTTCGGCCTATCAACATTCAACTTTGCTTTCTCATGATAGCCAAGTCCTTGTCTCATTGTGCTATACTGACTTTTAACAAATTTTACCACTTGCACTTTATTGGTTAAAGGAGTAGTAAGATTAGTCAGTTTCGGAGGGGTTCGAGAACATGTGGAGTCATAACCGATTCCGGTTCTATCTCCTGATGGCTTTTGCATATTTACCATTTTATCCATAATTTTGGACGAATTAGTAAACGTAGCAATGGTAGCCCGAAGGTTATGTTCTCTAACCTCTCTTGATTTACACTCTTCTTGAAGTTGAATATTTTCACTCTTCAAGTTACTCACTTCAAGTAAAGCATCTTGCAATTTTTTATTCATCTCTTCTTTTTCAAGAATTAGAATATTATTGCGCTCCTTGAGTTGAGGATGAGTGAGCATAATCTCTTGACAATCTCGCATTAGACTGCCAATAGATTCACGAGAAAAAGAGGAATTAATAGAATTGAAAGAATTAGATGTTACATCTTCTTCCTCTGCTCCAAGAGCCATAAAGCACTCTTCACTTGAACTCAACTCAATTGATTTCCATATTAGAGCCGTGTCAGCTTCCGAACTTGAGCTTTCATCACTTGATGACAATCCATTCGACTCATCATTTTCATTTGGTTCATTGCTAACGAGAGCTTTTCTTTTGTCGCGCTTGAACCTTCGATCTTTGCTTTCGGATTTATTCGGTGTAGATTCAACATTTACGCCTTGATACTTGCTAACGATCGGATACGGACAATTTATTTTGAAATGTCCGGGTTTGCGGCAATTGTAGCATAAATTGTTGTTTTCTTCGGCTTTCTCTTCTTGTGTCGTGCGAGAGACATATTTTCCACGAGCAGAATTTTTGTTGTCCCCTTTTCGCATGAACCTTTTGAATTTTCTAACAAGAAGAGCAAATTGTTCGTCAGTTATAAAATCAATATTATCTACTGACCTGTAGGTTGATGGTTGTTCGGCCATGAGAGTTGGATTTCGAATTTCATGAACTTCATCATCTTTGGCCTTCATTTCGAACTCATATGCTTTAAGATCACTAAATAATTTGTCGGTTGACAATATTCTTAGATCTCGGTGATCTCGCATAGCCGTAACCTTCATATCCCAAGTAGATGGTAAGCCTCGTAGAACTTTGAGATTAATTTCCTTTTGGCTAATATTTTTGCCAAGGTCATTAATTTCTCCAAGGATTTTGATCATTCGAGCTTCCATATCAACAATGGATTCGTTTGAGAGCATTTTGAAGTCCTCGAACTTCTTCATAGCAATAGTGAGCTTGTTATCTTTTTCTTGTTCATCTCCTTCTCCGATCTTGATGAGAGTATCCCAAATTTCTTTTGCACTTGTACATTTTCAAACCTTTGGGAATATTGTGTCATCAATGGCTTTGAACAGAATATCTTTGGCAATGTTGTCAAGATTGTTCCTTTTTCTATCATCCGACGTCCATTCCGGTTTTGGCATAGGTACGAATTGTTGAGCATCCGGTGATAGAAGAAAAGCCGTATTTACTTTCAATATTTCGATCGGGCCAGTGGAAATAACTTCCCACATTTCATCGTGTAAAGCTGATAGATGAACCTGCATACGAACCTTCCAATCATCAAATTTATCAAGCGAGAATAATAGATTTTGAGCTAAATCTTTATTCATCTTCTCGGTGGGTGCGAGAGATAAATAATCCAATTTACACACACTGGGTAAGATGGATCTGTCTAGCAGTCAGAAACAAGGTTGACCCAATTAGGCAGCTAGCTTTAGAAAGCAAATTGGCCTAAATAGACAGCCTGCTCTGATACCAATTGTTGGTCCCAAAAGAGGTAAGGTGAAAGTCTAGAGGGGGGGGTGAATAGACTTTCAAACTTTTTCGCACAATATAACAAAAGGTAAGCCAGAGATAAACCAAGACTCTTAACTAGATTGTTAGAGTCCGGTGCACAGCGGAAATAAATAAACGATACGGTGTGTGTGTAGATCGTGTCAAGATTATTCTCGTGAGAAGCAAGCAAGAGCAGTAAGTAAAGAAAGCAGTAAAGAACACAAGGCAATTTATAGTGGTTCGCGAGGTGATGTAATCCTCCTACTCCACTTGCTCTTCTCAAAGAGCCAATTCACTATATCCACCACTTCTTGGTTCCAAGATACAATGAATTCCGTGATCTAGTGCTTTGATCACCAAGCCCACACTAATCACGCCCAGTGCCTCCGACACTGCTGCTTCGGGTTTCGCGTCGCCGCGTTACTTTCCCAGGATTTCACAACTCCGTGCTACTTTCCCCCCGTCTTCTACGATCCGGTAAAAACGTATCTTCCGTGATCTGGTGCTTTGATCACCAAGCCCACACCAATCACGCCCAATGTCTTCCCGACACTGCTGCTTCGGATCTCACAGCTCCGTGTGACAATCCAGGATTTCACAACTCCGTGTTACTTTCCTCCTTTCCCTTGTTTTGCTCCAAAACAAGTTTTGCCTTGATTCCAACTTTGAGATTCTGTAGATGATCTTCGTTGATGCGCTGAATCTCTTGAAGTTGATGAAGATTTCAACACTCTTGGATATTTCTTTTCTAAGCTCTGTATCACTTTGAGTGTTTATCTCACAAAAGATATATCAATTTAAGCTCTTGAGATGGAAAGCTTTCTTTGAATTTTGTATGCTCTGTTTAGCTCTGTTCTTGCTCTTTGTATTTTGCTTTTCTTGCTTCTGCCTTCCTCTGCTTCAATCTTCATCTATTTATAGCTGGTAATGAGAATCCGTCCGTTGGAAAGAAACGGTCTCATTTTCGAATTTTGCTTAGTGGTATAGCCTTTTGTCACAAGATAAGATAACGTTGCAGATCTTGTCAGATATTTCAAATTGAGCTTGAGGTTTCAGCAAAAATGGCGTCCCATGAATCTCCATCTGGTGTAGATCACGCCTCTTGGGATTTTTATCTTCAAAATATATTCTCCAATATAATCCCTTACTAGTTAGACTAGTATTTTTGCTCCTGCAACTTCTTCTAATATCTTCCTCTGTTTTTCGTGTATCTGGGTCTGTATACTGCTTCCAGACTTCATCTCTTCAATTGACTTGGAAATCTCTTCCCTTGTGAAACTTCATCCCTTTCTATTTTGGGAAATGAAATCTCTATCCCTTGCTAGATTTGTCAATTGAATTCTCATCCCTTGCAATCTATATCTCCAATTGAATTGAAGCCTTGTAAATCTCATCCCTTCAAATTGATTTCCCTGTACCAATTTGAACTTCAATTCTTCTGATGAAATTGCATCCCTATTTCAATTTCGGGGTTCCAATTTATTTGGGATACCAATTTGATCAATTTCGGGGTTCCAATTTGTTTGGTATACCAATTTGAGAAAGCATCCCTTCACTTGTAAACTTCATCCCTTAGTCAATTTGGAAATCTCATTCCCTTTGACTTTGCAAATTGCATCCCTTGAAATCTCATCCCATATCCCATTGATCCCTTAGTCAATTTGGAAATCTCATTCCCTTTGACTTTGCAAATTGCATCCCTTGAAATCTCATCCCATAGTCAAATTGGAAATCTCATCCCATTGACTTGCAAATTGTATCCCTTCGGCCAAACCATCGCCTCTTACTTGATCAGATGGAATTTTAACGTGGCTTCTTTAAAATATGTGGGATGTGAGATTCAAACCTGTGACCTTGCACATAATATTTCAAGCTTCTACCATCTCGTCCGTACAGCCTATTGGTTATCTTCTTGTTCCACTTGGTGTACTCCTTTCTTTCCATAGATGCTTGATCTTCAAGATAGCTTCATGCAAACTTCTAGTCACATTCTTTCTTCTTTGGGATTTCTTGAGGGATTTTCTCAAATTTCATACGCATACATCTTCCTCTTCTGTTTGCCATTTTCTCTTGACAAATTCTTGATTTTTGGCTTGATATCTTCTTCATCCATTTCCTCAACTAATGAATTTATTTTTCCCTTTCTTGGTCTAAGACTCGACTAGTCTAATAAAATAAAATTGGGGATCTACGAATTACAATATGGCTTATCAAAATCTATTACAATTTATTCCTAACATCATTGGACAGGAGAGTGGCGACAATCGAGACCATGTTGGGCACACGTGGAGCTTCAAGCTCGGGAATGGGAAACCAAGGTATACTCAAAATCTCAATCCTTACTTACCTTCAACCCAATCAACCCCCACCCTACACTCGTTAAAGAAAAATGACAAACTCGAGCCACATTTCCTCAATTAGGAGACCAAATTGCATGACACCTAAGATCAAGGGGAATGATCTGTGTCTGAGCTTCAGAGACGAAGCTCCATGTAAGGAGGGGAGGGTGTAACACCCCCGTGTTACGTCCTTCGTATCCAGACTAATTATGAAATTTATTTCATTAACATATAATTAAAAAGGATTTAATTAGACTAGAATTCCCATTAATTAATTAGCACGGTCCACAATGGACTATGGACCCTTATCCTTAACCAAGTCTTTAATTCTATAAGGAATAGGAAAAGTAGGCATTTGCTATTCAGATTCTAGTTAGGACTCCTGGATCTATATATAGGGAATTTGAAAGCATTTAGAAACCCTGCCACAATTAATTATACCGCCCAAGATATTCCCCGAGGAAACCTAGCAAAGGAATTCCCCGCCACCAAACATAGATGAATCCATTGGAGGGAGATCTTAGGGAAGAACCTTAGTAGCCAAGGATATTGATTAGGGCTAAAGAGGTAACCCATGTCTCAACAAAACCTATTTTCCTTGCTATATCTTATTTATTGGCTCCTTTGATGATCGTATATGTAATTCTATGATTGATTCTTGATAGAGCCCTTGCATAGGATTTATATTGTGCTTATTTGATAACCTTGATTTTGTGATTGACTATATGTATAATCTCGTATTTTAATTATGTCTAGAGCCCTAGGGTTTATATCGTGAATTTCGTATTATGATGCTCTTGGTATATTAGGGTGGGATTATGCATGATCGGGCGTTGAATCTAGCCTAGGACTTGTATTTAGGACTTTGCATATAGATTTCTAGATGTTCTTGTGATTCCGGATGCTCATGAACTGTTATATGATTTAGGTTGGGTCTTGGTATGTTTAGGAGTCGTGTTAGAACGTATTTGGGATGATTCTTGATTTAATTCCGTTAATTGAATCCGTGGTGTCATCGTTATGTGTTGGAATGTGTCTAGACATGGTTCCGGGTTCCATGAGTGATCCCGGGACTGAAAAGTTACCTATGTACCAGTGGGGGGTAGGTGGGGGGTGACCGCCCACCACCTACCCGCTGCCCGGCGAGCCCAATCCAGCGGGCAGCCGGCGAGCCCAATCCAGCGGGCAGCCGGCGAGCGGAGGCCTACCCGCCGGCGAGTGGCTGGAGAGTGGTCATCCACCCGCCACCTACCCGCTGGAAGGTGGATACGGGGAGTGGTGTTTTTCCCCGTTTGTTGTTTCCCCGTGTCCCATTTATCGTGTATGAGTCGCATTTGGTGTTTTGAGTACCGTTCTAGGAATTTATGTGTTGTACGTGTCGTTGTTGTTATGTCTTGATTGTTATTGATTGATTATGTGTTGATTGATTGAATGATGATGAGTATCGTGGTCATTGCGCAATGGCCGGTGTCATTAATGATGATGATGATGATGAGATTGTGATTGGCGGAAATGAATTGTTGGCGGTTGGCACCACTTGTGCCTGGTCATTGTACTAAAGGTACAGGCCTAGCGGTTACTGTGCTAAAGGCACAAACCCACCTTTGACTTGCTTGCCGTTGAGCATGGGTCAGGTTATAAGTGTTTCGGTGTCATGTCAGGGCTATATGCGCTGACCCCTTGATATTGGCACTGGAGGTGCGGATCATGCGAATGGCACTGCGGCGCTATCTTGATATGTTGGTGGTTGAAAGGTGGTTTGTCGGTGGGGGCATGTAGTTACCCAGAGGAATAAGGGGGGCGATATAAAGGTGGCCTGGAGGTATAGGTTGGAACTGATATAAGGACTGAGGGGAGCTATATGGTTGGAACTTGGTATAAGGTTGGAAGATGGATTGTGTGACTTGATGATTACTTGCTATTTGATTGCCTTGAATGCTCTTGTTGTCTCTATTTGCTATTTGTGAGCTTACTTGTCTATTATGCCTTGTATCGTATTCTTAGGGCGCATGCTAGTCTTTATGATTTTTCTACACTATTGAGTCTGTTGTTGTGTCTTGAGTCTGGATCTTGGATTTAAAATAGTGTCTCGTAAGTATATATGTATTCCAGTTTCAAAATGATTTCTTATATCTACCTATATTGTACTTAACGTGTTGGAGTGGGTTACCAGCATTATTCGCTGACGGTTGTTACACTGAATGTTTTTCAGGACCAATTGAGTAGCTTCGGAGCGCGCTAGTCGGATTCGTGGACTTCGTTTAGATAGGAATAGCCTTGATGAGATGGCCTGCGTGCCTTGATTTACATTTGGATATTCACAGTGATTTATGCTTTGTAAGATAGTCTAGCCTGTGCATCTGAGTTCTCTAGCTCAGATGTGGCATAGCACCCCGACTATTATGTTTAGTTTATGCTCTGTTTGGGAATTAATAATAGATTTGTTTTTATTCCATAAGCTTTAAAAGTTCCCTCTGCCTCCGCCCATCCGGCCGAGAGATAGGCCCCAGGTGGTCGGTAGGGACCTCCCACCCTATTGCTGGTACTACCGCACGAACAATCATTCCACGGAGGAGTACGAGGGTTTGAAGGAAGAAATTGAGGCGCTCATCAAGCGTGGCCGGCTGTTGCCCCCTAACCAGTGGTGTGTCCCAGACTGAACGCCCATGGGGTTCGGGCGGGCGACCAGGCCGCACGGGTGTGTGTCCCTGATCATATGCTTTTCTGGGATCCGGTCGGGCGACCAAGCTCTATAGACGGAATGTCATTATCTGAAAACAAGGACTTAGGAGGGTGCCTCGCGCAACCGGGACCATTCCGGACTGGGCACACACCTAGAAACGCATTCAGCGGATTCTACGGAAGCGATCTACGCTCATTAGGCAGCTTCCTTGTTGGTCCCAAAAGAGATAAGGTAAAATTCTAGAGAGGGGGGAGGGGGTGAATAGACTTTTAAACTTTTTCGCACAGCACAACAATTGCTAAGGCAACAGAGAAACCAAAACTCTTAACTAGATTGTTAGAGTCATGTGCACAATGGAAATAATAAACGATACGGTGTGTGTGTATATGTGTCAAGATTATCCTCGTGAGAAGCAAGCAAGAGCAGTAAGTAAAGAAAGCGGTAAAGAACACAAGGCAATTTATAGTGGTTCGGAGGTGGTGTAATCCTCCTACTCCACTTGCTCTTATCTCCAAGAGCAATTCACTATATCCACCACTACATGGTCCCTAGATACAATGAATTCCGTGATCTAGTGCTTTGATCACCAAGCCCGCACTAATCACGCCCAGTGCCACCAACACTGCTGCTTCGGCTTTCACGTCGTCGCGCTACTTTCCTAGGATTTCACGACTCCGCGTTACTTTCGCCCCGTCTTCTACGCTCCGTTAGAAACGCTTCTTCCATGATCTAGTGCTTTGATCACAAAGTCCGCACTAATCACGCCCAGTGCCTCCGACACTGTTGCTTCGGATCTCACAACTCTGTGTGACAATGCAGGATTTCACAACTCCGTGCTACTTTCCCCCGACTTCTACACTGTGGTAGAACTTCTACTTGTTTTGCTCCAAAACAAGTTTGCCTTGCTTCCAACTTCTGAGACTCTGTAGTTGATCTTCAATGGTGCGTTAAGCCTCTTGTAGTTAATGAAGATTTTAACACTCTTGGATATTTCTTTGTAGGCTTTGTATCACTCTGAGTGTTTATCTCACTTAAGAAGATATCAATTTAAGCTCTTGAGATGGAAAGCTCTTTTGATTTTTGTTTGCTCTGTTTAGCTCTGTTCTTTGCTCTTGTGGTTCTTGCTCCTGTTTTCCACAGCTTTGATCTTCATCCTTTTATAGTTGGTAATGAGAATCTGTCCGTTGGAAAGAAACGTTCTCCTTTTTTAATTTCTTCTAGCTTTGTAGCCTTTCCAGAGGATAAGATAACGTTGTAGATATGTCAGAGATTCTCTGCAAGTTGAGCTTTAAGTCCACGCAGAAATGGCATCCCAAAAACTTCATCTGGTGTAATTCACGCCTTTTGGGATTTCTATCTCTAATTTAATCCCTTACTAGTATTTTTGTTTCTACAACTCCTTCTTACTTCATCTTCTTAATTGACTTTAACTTGGGGAAATCTCTTCCCTTCTTAGACTTCTTCCCATGTAAACTTCAGCCCTTACTATATTTGGAAGTGGGCCAAACCATCGCCCAAACTTCGTTAGATGGATTTAAACTTGGCTTCTTTAAAATATGTGGGATGTGAAATTCAAACCTATGACTTTGTGTTTAATGTTTCAAGCTTCTACCATCTCGTCTGTACAACCTTTTAATTATTATTTCGTTTCACTTGGTGTACTCCTTTCTTTCCATAGATGCTTGATCTACAAGATAGCTTCATTCAAACTTCAAGTCACGTTCTTCTTCTTCGGAAATTCTTTGGGAATTGTTGAGGGATTTCTTGAGGGATTTCTTCATGGGTTGAAAGTCTTCATAGAATTCATATCTCATGTATAGATCTTCATATGCATACATCTTCCTCTTCTATTTTCCATTTTCACTAGGCAAATTCTTGATTTTAGGTTTGATATCTTCTTCATCCATTTTCCTCAATACATGGATTTATTTTCCCTTTCTTGGTCTATGACACTAACCAAAATAAAATTGGGGTTCTACGATTTACAATTTGGCATATCAAAATCTATTACAATTTATTCCAAACAGCTTCCTTAATTAGTTCATGCGTAAAAGGCAGTAAGTCGACAGCACGTCAGCCCTATTCCCCTTTACGCTTGGTTGCACGCCAGGCCTACTTTCCGTGTATGAAACCTACATCTATGTATAAATATCCCCCTGGGATCATCATGTACGAGGTCGGCACTTTGATCGCCAAATCCTAGAGAAATAATATCGCATTATTCGCTCTCTACTGTTTTATCTTTATTTTCGCTATCTAGCATAAACTTTCTTATTCCCTTATTCGGTAGTATTGGCCTGCCGAGCAGCCACGAGGTTGTGAAAACCAACAACTATGTGTTCTAGTCTTGAATCTTGGCATGTATAGGGTTTGCATCTAGAGTGTAATTGTGTTGTTTCTTGGCTTATTCTTGTTGTTCAAGTCCATATTGTTGTTGATATGTGTTGGGATGTGTTTGGACTTGATTTTGGGTGAAAGTGATGAATTCCCGGGTTGGGAAAGTGCTAGGAAACATGTGTACCAGCGGGTAGTCGGTGGGGGGACGAACCCCCACCTGACCACACCTCGGTACGGTCACTTGTACCAGTGGGTGGCCGGCGAGTGGACGACCACCCGCCAGTGTACCCGCTGGTACAAAGCCATCCGCCAGCTGGTGGTTGTCCACCCGCCGTTCCGCCCGCTGGTACGGGCGGGCAGTGTGTTGTTGTCCCCCGTTTGTTGTTTCCGCCATGCCTCGTTGTGCCCCGTTTGATGTTTAGGAGTCCAGTTTGATGTTTTGGGTACCATTTTAGGAGTTGTGAGTCTTAGTTATTGCATGTGTTCTAAGTTGGTATCCCGTTGGCCTATGATTAGAATTGTATTTCCCCTTGAGATTCTTGTGGTGGCCTCGTTGCCATTGGGAGTAGAGTGTAGGATGTTCCCCGTGGGTTATATGTCTGTATTAATATCAATTGTTGATAAAAGTCTACATGCTTGCTGTGCCCTTCCCTTGACTATCCCTTGTTGTGGTCTCGTAAGTATTGAGTATTGGTATTGGGTATTGATCATTGTCGATTGTTACCGTTGAATATTGATTGTTATCTTGTTGTCTATAATGAGAAAATAAATGTGATTGGTGGAAAAGATATGTTGGCGGTTTCGCACTACGAGTGCTCGGTTATTGTGCTATAGGCACAGACCACTTGATTATTGTGCTATAGGCACAGATCATGTTATGTAATGGCACCGCGGTGCTATCAGATCGGTGGTCTTCTTGGCGGTATGTCGGTGGGGAGCATGTGTGCTCCGGAGGAATAAGGGAGGCGATATAAGGGTGGCCTGGAGGTACAGGTTGGAATTGAAATAAGGTTGGAGAGGCGTGAAGGTTGGAACTTGGGAAAAGGTTGGAACATGGACATGTTTATTGTTGTGGTTGATCATTGTTGAGTCTTATTATTATCTTGGTTTGTTGTTGAGTCTTGTTATTGTCTTATTTTGTGGAATTATGTTGCATGTTAGTATCTTTATGTTGACTTCTGGTGTCAAGTCTGTTAATGTGTCTTGAGTCTTGATCTTGGTTTTAAAGCTAGAGTTGTTTAGGACTATATATGTATTCCACAGTCTCAAAATGGTTTTCTTATATCTACCTATATTGTACTCAATGCGTGGGAGTGGGTTACTCAGCCTTATTCGATGACGATTGTTACACCATATGTTTTTCAGGTACTCACCAGTAGCTTCGGAGCGCGCTAGATGGATTTGTGGGCTTAGCATTAGTTAGTTCTAGTTTAGTTGTTATGGCATGTGTGCCTCGGATGTATTTGGATATTGATTGTGGAGTGTGCTTAGTTTAGTTAGTTGTAGCATGTGCATCTAGGTTCTCAAGCTTAGATGTGGCATAGCACCCCGATACTCATGTTCTAGTTTCCGCTCTGTTTGGGTATTAATGATAGATTCGCCTTTATTTCATAAGTTTTAAATGATTTAAAATAGTCTGGAAATTAGGGGTGTTACTGTTGGTATCAGAGCCTAAGTTCGACCCTAGGACAATGCCTTTAGTGTAACACCCTAAATTTTGAAACTTTTAAAGCTTATATAATAAAGGTCAATTCTCATTAAATCCAAAATTAGCATAAGAGTGCGAGGTGCTATTCCACATCTGAGCTGGAAAACTCAGATGCATAGGCTAAACTAACTAAACAACCTCAAAGCAATGTCAATACATAATCATGGCACGCAGGCCGAAAGGGAAACTAACTAGTCTACGCTCTGGATCTCTAGCGCGCTCCGGTGTCTACTCATCTGTGCCTGAAAGCCAAATATATCTGTTCAGCGAATGATGCTGGTAACCCACTCCAACGCGTTGAAATACAATATATATATATATATATATATATATATATATATATATATATATATATATATATATATATATATATATATATATATATATATATATACGAAAACCATTTTGAAGCAGGAAGAGATATACTTAGAGGACTCTAGTTTTAAAATCAGAGATAGACTCAGCAAGTAAGGATAAGCACATTCAATCATGATAAACAGTTATACCGAGACAACATTATAGAGAACATGTAACTAAGGTCATAGTTTACTTTCAATTATCCACATCATCATTCAATCATCATTCATTTGTCATTCAAGTCATCATTCAAATCATCATCATTTAAATCATCATTCAAGTCACATAAGCACACTTTGGTGGCGCCACGGGACCGATCACATGCCCCGAACATGCGGGTTAGTGCGTATAGCACTAACATGGCCCCGCAGCACCCTACCTCATACCGCAGCATGAAGGGGTTGATCGCAACCAACCATACAGACCGCCGAAAGCTCGACGGCGGATCACAGCCCTACACACCGCTGACGCGCTCAGTCGGTGGACTGTGATCCTCTTTTGGGGACTACGACCCTACACACCGTTGACGAGCACAGTCGGTGGATCGTAGTGGATCAAGCCCTACACACCGCTGAGGGACTCAGTCGGTGGGCGAAGATCCTCGGAGATTACGACCCTACACACCGTTGGCCCTTCACTCGGTGGATCGTAGCCAACCATAGCCCTACACACCGCCTGATCACTCATTCGGTGGGCTATGGTCTTCCTCAGGCTGGTGGCCCTACACACCGCTGGCGCGTCCAGTCGGTGAACCATCCGCACACGAGGCCCGTGGGCTGTAGCCCAAGAAGTGAATCACTGACCGCAGCCAGGCAAAAAAACCGCAGCTCATGTACAACGTTTAATCGCAACCAAACAGTGGACCGCAGCCCTATATAATATTTATATACCTGACCGATCGCAACCGGCCTGGTTAACAATTGGTATGGTTCTCAACCCATCCAACTGCCCGTATAGCCAATTTGATCGCAACCAAATTGGGGAATCATGCATCACATAACACATCGTAGCACATAATAGCACATTGGGAAGGGGGAGGTGAATAAATAAACTTACGTGTGATCATTCACATACTAAGAGTAGTCCTAAGGGGTTCATGCATTCTTCTCCTAGGCCAATGGGTTACCTGATTCACTAGCATGCAATTCCTAAGACTCTTTTATCCTACGAACGGCACCCGAAACATCAAACTAGACTCAAGCACGACAAACGGGGTCCGTTGGGACACCACGGGAAATGGGGAACATCAAACGGGGAAGCCGTGGACCCGGGGTGGGTAGCAGGCCAGCGGGTAGCCGGTGGGTGGGGGTCACCCGCCGGCTACACGCCGGTGATGAACTCCCGGGCAGCGAGTGGCCGGCGGGCAAACGTCTGCCCGCCGGCTGCCCACTGCCTGGCGGTAAATCTCGGGCAGTGGGTAGGTGGCGGGTACCCCTATCCCCACCAACCCCCCACTGACTCTTTAACTTAATAAACGTCCCGGGATCCTTTGTGGAACCCGAAACCATGCTTAGATACTTTTAAACGAAATTAACGACACCACATAGGCAATTAATGGATCAAAGACAAGAATCATATTGAACACATCCTAACATGACTTCTAGACACGAACAACGCCCGAACATGCCAATTCCCACCCAAATATAAATCAAGAATATCACAATACAAATTCCCAAACCGTCCTATGGGTCTAATCCCATCTAATTCATCAAAATCATATTTTATCTCTATTATCAAGAAACATCAAGATTTCATCAAGAATCGTCACATAAATATCAAGAACCTCTTTTTATCATCAAGATCATCAAGATTGAATATAAAATCATCACATCAATCAACAGGATTATATTACGAATAACATAAAGGAATTCATCAAGACACAAGCATATAGAGGGAGCCAAAGAAGGAGATTATGGCAAGGAAAATAGGTTTTGTTGAGACATGGGTTACCTCTTAGACTTAATTAATTTTCTTGGCTATGAAGGGTCTTTCTTTAGGATTTCTTCTTTCTTGATTTCTCCTATGGGAATTCTTGGGAATTCTTGTGTGGTGAGAGTTTATTGTGGTGTGGGTTCTAGGTGCCTCTTATGTCCCTATTTATATACCTAAGAGTCCTAATTATGCTCTAAATGGTATGGGCTTGCCACTTCCATTCCTTATAGGACTAAGGTGTTGGTTTTAGGGATAAGGGTCCATGGACTATGGTGGACCCCTTTTTAGTTAATGAATAGATTTTAATCCCCTTTTTAGGGTGAGTAATTAATTAATTAATTTGGTTTTAGGGGTCGTAACACCGGGTGTTACATTTAGGGAAAGACTTTAGGATGTTAAGCTTGAATTCTATGTGATTAAGTACTTAGGATATAGGAATCTTAGGACGTGCGGTGAGATTGTGAGTTTATCGCCTTCAGTTAAGTTCCCTGTACTTGTTGTTTGTTTAGCTTTAGTTCTTTTAGTTAAGGCATCAAGTAAGGGTGCAAGTAGATAAGTTTACCTCCGAAACCGGGTGGTGTGCATCTCCTAGTAAGTTGCCTTATCTCGGTATATAAAGGTTACAACTACGACAAAAAGAAAAGAGAACTAGGACGCCAATTGATGCAAGGAAGTGAAGTAGCGAACGAACAAAAGTTGTCGGCTAATCGTTGGTGCAAGGTAAGTATACTGCGTTGTCTTGTGAGCCATTTGCCTCAGTTTAAAATACCATTCGCCTTTAGACCTCAACCTCTTGATATTCCTATTTGATTGAGACCCCTGCCTTGAATCCTCGGTTACTCTTGAAGAGCAATTAACACCCGTTACGCTTTGTACACCCTTTGTTGTACCTAAACTTGAATCCTTGGAAACCTTAAATTGTTATGAGCTTGGAATCATCGCCATTGTCCTAATTTTATAGCCCCCTCTTTTGGAATACTTGTTAAAACCCTTTGAGTAGTGCAAACCTCTTGCCTTGTCTGATGGCGTGAGAGTTGATGTTTGTTGGTCTGGTGTTAAGATTGTTGTTAAGAAAGATTCGGCATGTTAGGCGGGGATGACGGATGCATGGGAAGTATCGTACACTAAGCTTCACTACAGTGAAGATCTTACTTTGGAATGAGGGCCTTGATGGTTTTAAGGCACCGTAAGAAATACATGTGGTGCACAAAGTCGCCAACGTCATGCGACGACGAGAGCATTCAGCCAAATGCATTCCAAGAAAGAGAAAGACGTCATGGTCGCTAAAGGATTAAACGGGATCGAACGACAAGCCGAGCCTCAAGAAAGACCAAGAGGGCTTGCCGTTAACCAAGACAAGAAAAGACAAAGTTGGATTATAGCCAACTGCCTTATGAAGATTTCAAGGTTGTTAACTGTGAGCAAGACTCAACCTACTAGGCAATTAGTGAGAACATGCGTGAATCCTTGGGTAAGGATGGATTGTCTCAAGATGGTAAAAACTTTGACCCACGTCATGCTTTCAAAAAGGGTACTATCGGTTGCGTTAGGTGTGAAATTGTAGTTGGGCTCTACGATTCAACAAATTAGGAATGGTACGATTGACGAGAAGAATCAAGCAAACCAAGAAGTCGAGTTGGGAGCTTGTGCAATGAACTTACAAAGGCCTTAAGTCAAGCACTAAGGATGGACCGAGTTTCGTACAACCATGGTTATCATTTGAGTATTCAAGGGACTCCTTACAAGGTTTTGTAAGATCAAGAGTGCCAAAACTCATGGTACTAAGGAAAGTGTAAGGAATACATTGGTACCTGGGCCTCAATGATTTTTAAGGGTCAAGAAGGAAATAAAATGACTCGTAGATTCACCGAGTCATTTCGTGACGAGAGTCAGTAACCGATTGCATTTCAAGAAAGAGAGAAGTGTGCTGAGTGTTTTCACTACTAAAGGTATCACCAAAAGGGCGCAATAAGCCAAATTTTAGGAAGGACATGAAGTCTTGCTAAGAATTTTATTTACTAAGGAAGAGATGAAATTCAATAAGGGAAGAAAGTCAACCCGGGGTTTCTTAATCCTTAAGGAACCTCAGAAAGAATCAAGAGTCGAGACCTAAGGATTGGCTTCGCTAACCGACTAGGTCAAGACTTTTGAGTGTTTTGGGCAAGTATGTTCGGAATTCATTGCGTGAATTCCTTCAAAAGTAGTAAAGATGGATACGACTTTAGCTTGGGAAGAAAAGTCCAAAGAAGATCTTAGAGTTAAGATGCGCCAAGACTAAAGAAAACGGATCATCAGTTTGTCATTATGTCGTGATCGAAGCTTCAAACCAGAGTAATCGCTTGAGGTCGAGAATCATTAACCCTATTCTAGCCAAATTCCTTTCCTTTCTTTGTCAACCGAATACCGTTTCGTTGAGAAACCCATTCTACCCTTTCAAACCCCATTCTTGATTCCTTATTTCAAATGATTCCATAGAAGGTGGCAACCTTATTTCCTAAGTTGCAACTTTAAAAACTTTGATCCTATCCCTAATTAACTTTGCCCTCGAGTTTGAAACCTAAATCCTTCATTCACCCTCTTTATCCTTTAAAGTTTAAACCCTCTATATATATATATATATATATATATACTTTTCCCGTAGAATATTTTCTCTATATGACTATCGTACTAGTTTTGACTCTTTATCCCCAAAATAATTTCAAAGTTTCGAGGACGAAGCTTCTTGTAAGGGGGTAGGGTGTAACACCCCGAAAATATTTATATTAAATATAAATATTTTTCCAAATAGAGCTATTTATTTATAATTAATAATTTTGCTACATATATATATATATATATATATATATATATATATATATATATATATATATACACACGTATAAATATGTATTCTCATCTATCTATATGTATATCTATTCTTATTAGTAGGATTAGGTTTCTTAAATGAGCTTGGGTTAGCGTAGATGATAAAATTATTTGGGCTACTTAATACTTATTGGGCATATAAATATATATATATATATATATATATATATATATATATATATATATATATATATATATATACACACGTGTACATATCATTACCCTATTCTACGTGTAGTATATATATATATATATATATATATATATATATATATATATACACGTATAAACCGTATATCCCTCCTTCATCAACCTCCAGCAAACAAACACCCCCACATCTATACCTAATGTATAGGAAATATACATACATACATATATATATACATATATATATATATATATATATATATATATATATATATATATATAGAGGCGGGTTCAGGTGCGGCAGTGTCTTACGGTGCGGTTATTTCTTATGGTGCGGCAACACCAATAGTTCACCAAATATGCACCATCAACGTTAGGAAATACACCACACAAAACAGAGTAAACAGAGCCCTGCATCACCAAACACACACCATTAGGTGTGAGTAAAAACACCATACACTGTTCGGAAATACACCATTGGGGGTGGTGAGTTATATGGTGTGTTTTTTTGAGTCTGTGGTGTATTTTGTGATGTTTTATTACATTTCATTGGGGTGTGTTTTTATTACACTGTTGGTGCATATTGTTAACACTGTTGGTGTATTCTGGAATTTGACCGCACCGCCGCACCGTAAGACCCCGCCGCATATGAGCGCTCTTCTATATATATATATATATATATATATATATATATATATATATATATATATATTACATTTCATTGGGGTGTGTTTTTATTACACTGTTGGTGCATATTGTTAACACTATTGGTGTATTCTGGAATTTGACCGCACCGCCGCACCGTAAGACCCCGCCGCATATGAGCGTTCTTCTATATATATATATATATATATATATATATATATATATATATATATATATAGAAGAGCGCTCATATGTGGCGGGGTATATATATATATATATATATATATATATATATAGACTTGCACTCGGGTGCGAACAGCTTGCCCAGGCGCGAAATAGGAATGGATGCTGTTCGTCCACGTGTCCAGATCTAATGGATGAGAAACACTAATTTTTTTAAAAAACGCGGTGGCATTTTCGTAAATAATTGAACATCGAAGTGCAAGTAAAATGTATTACAAGTGCATGTAAAATGTATTATAGGTGCAAGTAAAAATTTACACTGAGCATCAATACTTAGTTGCACTTATAGTTCTAAGTAGTTGCACCTATATTTCTAAGTAGTTGCACACATAGGTATAAGTAGTTGCATCTAGGTGTATGAATGTTTGCGAGTGGTTTTCAGGAGTATTACTCCCCGCTGAACTCAGATCAATGAATGTTAACAAGGCAAAATTACATGCACTTATAGGTGAAAGTAGTTGCACCTATAGTTATAAGTAGTTGCACCTATAGTTATAAATAGCTGCACATATAGTTATAAGCACACCCAGGTGCATGAATGGTTGCGGAAAGTGAATGCTAACAAGGCAAAATTACATGCACTTATAGGTGAAAATAGGTGCACTTATAAGAGATTTTACTTGCACTTCGATGTTCAATTATTTACGAAAATGCCACCGCGTTTTTTTTTAAGTTATTAGATCTGGACACGTGTCGCGCGCTGATTCGTTCGCATTTCCTTCCTGGGCACTTATTCGCACCTGAGTGCGTCCCTATATATATATATATATATATATATATATATATATATATATATATATATATATATATATATATATATATATATATATATATATATATATATATATATATATATATATATATATATATATATATATACATACACGTACGTACAGTAGGAAGGAGCAACCCCCATTCACCCTCATACAACCAAACCGCCTTCCCCTCTCTTCTTGATGACAAGAACGGCAGCAAGCATTCCTCCGGCAACCTCCTTCTCCGTCATTCGCATCGTCGGAAAAGAACTTGGGGCGACGTCTTCTCTTCCGGCGTTGAACGACGAAGGCAGAATCGGAGCCGGCGATGGTGTCAACCCCGTTCTTCCGGCAAAGCAGTGCGGTGGTAGCATCAGTGACCTCCCCTCCGGCAGTAGCATAACGACGGCATGCAGTCGGGATTAGGGAGGGTGGCAGAACTGGTACGGTGTTTGCGTGTTGATGTTGAAGGTAAGTGATGAACTCATGTTAAAACAACTATTTAACAAATAGGTTGAGCCTTAGTCATAAGAAGAAGAATTGGTTCAATGGTAAGGCAGTGATGTATGATTAGCTTGGCTAGTGTTTGAATCTGGGAAAGGGATTAAGGGAAGTTTTGTTAGTTATTAACCTTTTTACTAAGCAAAGGATGGTTATTGTTAATTAACGATGCTTATGGTTATTGTTAATTAACGATGCTTAAGGTTATCAAAGAGATGTTTGGCTTAGTTGGATAGGATACTTTTAGCTTTTGGAGAAATCTAGGGTTTGAATCTCTTAGAGTGTAATTATTTTATGGAATAAGGTTCAAATTGGCAACTTGAAAATGCAATTAGGCCACTGAACGAAAAAAAATATGCAATTAGGCCACTGAACGAAAAAAAAATGCAATTAGGCCATTGAACACTCAAAAAATGTGCAATTAGGCCACTGAACTCTTCAAACGTATGCAATTTTACCGGATAGCAGGTTACCATCAATTTCAGCAGGTTACCTGCTTACGTGGTAGCTTAGTTGGCATTTTTAATAATTTTTAAATAATTGTTAATAATAAATTTTATAAAAAATTGGAAAAAATTAAATAAAAAATAAAATAAAGTCGTTTTTATTTTTTAAAAAAAAAATTAATAAAAAGTTATTATTAAAATTTATTAAAAATTAATTAAAATTTATTAAAAATGCCAACTCAGCTGCCACGTAAGCAGATAACCTGCTAAAATTGAGAGTAACCTGCTATCAGGTGAAATTGCACATTTTTGGAGTGTTCAGTGGCCTAATTGCACTTATTTTTCGTTTAGTGGCCTAATTGCATTTTCAGGTTACGTTCAGTGGCCAATTTGAACCTTATTCCATATTTTATTAGTTCGATTATTTAGTGAAAGTCTGATTTGATTCACATGTCCCTTTAATGTTGTTTTGGACTGCTAAGCGAATGAGGTAACCCATGTCTTACAAAACCTATTTTCTTTACTATATCTTATTTATTGGCTCCTTTGATAATCGTATGTGTGATTTTGTGATTGTGCCTTGATAAATCTTATCTTAGGGTTTATTTTGTTATTGATTGATAATCTTGATGATCCTGATATTCGTATGTGGTTATATGCATGATCTGGTGTTTAGGCATGTCTAGAGCTTGTCATTAGGGTTTTATGTGATAGTATCTTGATGTTCTTGAGGGTCTTGATGTTTTTGATTTACTATGTGTTCTAGTCTTGAATCTTAGCATGTTTAGGGTTTGCATCAAGAGTGTAATTGTGTTGTTTCTTGGCTTATTCTTGTTGTTCAAGTCCATATTGTTGTTGATATGTGTTGGGATGTGTTTGGACTTGATTTTGGGTGAAAGCGATGAATTCCCGGGTTGGGAAAGTGCCAGGAAACATGTGTACCAGCGGGTAGTCGGTGGGTGGACGAACCTGACCTGGCCACCCGTCGGTACGGTCACCTGTACCAGCGGGTGGCCGGTGGGTGGGCGACCACCCGCCGGTATACCCGCTGGTACAAAGTCGTCCGCAGGCGGGCAGACGGCGGGTGGTTGTCCACCCGCTTGTACAGGCGGGCGGTGTGTTGTTGTCCCCCGTTTGTTGTTTCCCCCATGGCCCGTTGTGCCCCGTTTGATGTTTGGGAGTCTAGTTTGATGTTTCGGGTACCGTTTTAGGAGTTGTGAGTCTTAGATATTGCATGTGATCTAAGTTGGTATCCCATTGGCCTAGGATGAGATTTGTATGTCCCCTTGAGAGTCTTATGGTGGCCTCGTTGCCATTGGGAGTAGACTGTATGATGTTCCCCGTGGGTTATGTGTTTGTATTAATGTCAATTGTTGATAAGAGTCTGCATGCTTGTTGTGCCCTTCCCTTGACTATCCCTTGTTGTGGTCTCGTAAGTATTGAGTATTGGTATTGAGTATTGATCATTGTCGATTGTTACCATTGAATTTTGATTGTTATGTTGTTGTCCATGATGAGAAAAGAGATGTGATTGGTGGAAAGGATATGTTGGTGGTTTGGCACTACGAGTGCTCGGTTATTGTGTTATAGGCACAGACCACTTGATTATTGTGTTATAGGCACAGATCATGTTATGTAATGGCACCCCGGTGCTATCAGATCGGTGGTCTTATTGGTGGTATGTCGGTGGGGAGCATGCGTGATCCGGAGGAATAAGGGAGGCGATATAAGGGTGGCCTGGAGGTACAGGTTGGAACTGAAATAAGGTTGGAGAGGTGTGAAGGTTGGAACTTGGTATAAGGTTGGAACATTGACATGTTTATTGTTGTGGTTGATCATTGTTGAGTCGTATTCTTATCTTGGTTTGTTGTTGAGTCTTGTTATTGTCTTTTTTTGTGGAATTATGTTGCATGCTAGTATCTTTATGTTGACTTCTGGTGTCAAGTCTGTTAATGTGTCTTGAGTCTTGATCTTGGTTTTAAAGCTAGAGTTATTTAGGACTATATATGTATTCCTCAGTCTCAAAATGGTTTTCTTATATCTAC
>NW_017619207.1:87500-117500 GCF_001879475.1 Ipomoea nil | reverse complement strand
ATCATAACTTTTTTTTTCAAATGCAGTGACAAATGTTTTTAAATATTACAAATTTCAAAGGTCTATTGTGCAAAGTTTTAAAGTCCATTTGATGATATATAAAAATGCATTAAAATCTATAAAAGTGCACTCAAAATGATTTATTTATTCCAATAAAAAAAAAAGAATAAAGAATTTATTGAATAGTAAAATATAAAACTAAGTAATCTAGAAATTACACAAACATTAGTCCATAAATTTAACAAGATATAACGCAGCATACAAAAAAGGTTTATAATAGTATTGTTTGAAAAAAAAAATGTTTATTTCTCAAATTGTTATTCTAAGCAGCATTTGTTTATTGAAAACGGTAATGAAAATGGTATTTATTAAACCTTTTTAACACTTTGACTCAATAAAATTGCTAAAGTTGTCAAATTTACAAACTTTTTTATTAAAACATTATTTACCAAACAAGTCAATTTACATTTGTAATTTATTTTCTAATTTTTCTTTATACTATTTTTTTAATATAGTATCATTATTATTTATTTAAAAAAATTATTGCATGAATCTCTTTGAGATTGTAAGAGTATTGCTACTCCAAATTAAGACACTTTTAAAAAATTGTCAGGTAATAAGTTAAAAAGTAAAAATTGACTTCATTATTTTTTTAAAATTGTCAAACAATATATGTCACGTTTTGAAAATTGAAAGCAATATTTACAGCATTAATAAATTAGGAGTGACATTGATAATTGACATATTTGTGAGGGTATAAATTATAATTTTACCTTTTTACAATTATAACGAAATATATAGGCCATGTTTGGTAAGATAGTTTATCAATCAAATTAGACTTGTTTGATCACTATAAGCTATTTGACTTGGTTAAACGACCAATATCAGTGTTCGATTAATTAGATTTTTGTAACATTTTATTGCTCCAAAACGCTAAAATTCAAAAAGTTGCTTAAAGCCATTTTTTCGTTCAACTTTTTGAGAAAGTCATTTTACATATAATCAGCTATCAGTTAACAACTAATTTACCAAACATCTTTCTACAATAAACTAATACTATCAACTAGTCAAACCTACTAACTCAATCAGTTATCAGCTAACAGCTATTTACCAAACACCCCTATAATGGGCAAATTATGTTGTGGAAACGTGTCCACCATACATGGTGGACAAGTTCCTAAAACGGTGTCGTTTTCGAGGAAAACGACGCCGTTCTAATTAAAAAAAATTATTTTGAAGAGCCGTTAACGGCGTTATTCGTTCGTTACAAGAGGATATGTTCATAATTTTATAACTATACAGTTTAGAAATTATGAATCTACAGTACATATATTATGAATCTGAAGTATAAAAATTATGAATCTACTATATAAAAATTATGAATCTACTGTATTTAAATTATGAATCTATAGTTTAAAAATTATGAATTTACTATATTTAAATTATGAATCTACAGTATAGAAATTATGAATCAACAGTATTAGGTTTGTGTACATGTGACAGAGTTATATGTTCATAATTTTATAAATATGTGTTCATAATTATAGAGCTATATGTTCATAATTTTCGATATTCATATTCCCAATTTTTGAACTCGGTATTCACAAATCACAGAACAATAACTATACAGTTTAGAAATTATGAATCTACAGTATAGATATTATGAATCTGCAGTATAGAAATTATGAATCTACTGTATTTAAATTATGAATCTATGGTATAAAAATTATGAATCTACAGTTTAGAAATTATAAATTTAC
This sequence comes from Ipomoea nil, assembly GCF_001879475.1. Classification (NCBI taxonomy): domain Eukaryota; kingdom Viridiplantae; phylum Streptophyta; class Magnoliopsida; order Solanales; family Convolvulaceae; genus Ipomoea; species Ipomoea nil. The sequence goes on along the minus strand of NW_017619207.1, from coordinate 115,740 downwards.
ATTATAGATTTTATGGATCTACAATATAGAAATTATGAATTTATAGTATAGAAATTATAGAGGATAACGGTACCACTAACGGTATCGTTACTAAACCACATGAAAACGGCATCGTTTGGAACCGTGTCCACCTTGCAAGGTAGGCACGGTTCCAGAGCATAACGTTCCCCTATAATGTATTCCGTAATAGAAGTGAAAATTAGTACGTACTCCGTAGAACTTTTGTAACATATTAATGTGAAGATAGCTAGGATGCCAAGGGTTGTGTGTAGGCGGGGGCTAATGGCCCACAAAATAATTCTCATGACCATATTAACGATACCTCTCTATTAATATATACATTACTGTTGGTGTAGGTTAAGAGTTAAGACCCACAGAAGGCAATTGTTATATCGTGGATCATGGTACATATTACACTAAGGACTGTGGTTCAATACATATAATTTAATTTTATAATGTACACAATTCATATTTATAATGTACATAATTTATATTCATAATACACATATATAAACATGATATAATGAACATGAATTTTTTGCATTATGAACATAAATTCTGTACATTATGAATGTGAATTTTGTGTATTATGTTAAGTGTTTGTGTCTTCATTATATCATGTTTATGTGTATGTGTATTATGAACATAAATTATGCACATTGTGTATGTGTATTATGTACACTATGTGTATTGGATCAGGGTCCACAGTGCAATGTGGACCCTAGTTCATGATATAAATTGCCCACAGAAGGATCCTAACTCGGCAAATTATTATGTGGACCCGGATTCACCAAATGTTCACAATTTACATATTAAATTTTCACAATTTACCATTTAAAAATTTACAATTTGTATACTACCAACCCACAATGTTAAAATACATGTAATTGATTATTTGTTTTATAATCACAAGTTCCTTTCATATACTACAGTCACACAATCATGTATTGTATTCACAAATTCTCTTCTAGAACTGTTAACATTGTATTCCCATGCAAAAATAAAATATATTTGTACCTACAACTAACAACAAACTTATATTCTAATAAATACATTTACAACAAGTCAAAACCATCAATTAATACAAACACCTAACAATATCCACAACCAATTGAATTGATATAAGCCCTACTATATATATATACATTAATTAGAGAAGATGCATGGAAAGAAGAGGTAGGTACATACCTGTATGAAGCCAATGGCTCTAGTGATAGACAGCTTCTGAATAGTCTGACTAGTGACAGAAGATCCAAAGATATATGAATAGTCATTGACCCCAATTGCACCAACCCAAAACAGTGAATCATCAAACACCTCCCCACACTGCTTAGGTGTGCTCTTGTAGTCTCTGCACCCTACACTCTCCAGATAGCTGTTAAACCATCTCAGCTGGGTTGCAAGTGACTTGGGTGTAATGTCTAGTGTTATATTGTTCCTCTCGAAGAACCTGCACAGTCAGTATGCATGTATGTAAACACTTCAATTTGGAATGTTTTTATCTTTCCTTTGCTGAGCAAGGCTTTCATGAAATGTTGGAACTATGATACATACCTTTTAACTCATTGGACTTTAACAAAATCACAGTGGTATTTTGATAATTTTTTTTTAACTTTAAAAGTGCATTTTTCAATATTATACACTGCACTTTGAAAAACTATACTGTGCATTTGGATCAATTTGAAAGTGCAGTGTACTTAAGATTCATCTTTGCACGATGCTTACTCCCCACCTACACCCATGATAACAATTGTTGGATCTAGGTCACCCATCCTATGACTCAAACAGGCTTAATCACAGAATTCTTTGATTATCTTGTTGTCATAACCTTCTTAAAATCAAATGGTGATAAGTAGATGTACATTAATCATTTAATCACAACCATCCATGGTAAACCATAATGCCACGTCACGAATCGAGCAGAGGCTGAACTCGGGACTCAACTCGGCCGACCCATCCGACGCCCAACAATTTTTAGTTTGGTTTAGGAGTTCACTTTCTAATACTTGGGTTTAACATTTCCGAATTCCAATTTAAGTTAGAATTTAGTTTTTGGTTTAGGTTTTAGAGTTTAATCAGAAATGCATTCATTACCTTTAAAATTTGCACTTTTAAAATTGAAGAAAAAAAATATAATACTACAGCATTTTTTCCTCAAGTTATATCAAATTCATTAGATGACTAGGATTGATTTTTAGTTTTTTTTTAATTGGAAATGGGTTCTATTGTTCTAATATGAGTGCCCTATATATGTACCATACTCAAGACTAGTGTTGATCAGATTGATTTTTACATATGAGAAAGGGTTCTAACTCCGGATTTCTCAAGTTAAGGGATGAGAGTGCACGACCACTCACGCTAATCAAGCTGATTATAGAAAGTTTCTTATTATAGCTTTATAATTTGGACAAAGTTTGCTACATAATAAAATACTGCATAGGAATCTAAGATGCAAAAAATACAAAACGAGGAGGTTAATATAAATTATGAAGAAGAGAACCTGTAGTTTATAGCAGTACAGCCAGCAATGGCGAAGTTGATACCGTAAGACCTATCGGCCTTGGAGTCGAGGTAAGGCGGCAAGAGCGGCAAAGAGAGAGCTTGGGCGACGAAGTCGACTACGAGGCGGCCGTCGGAGTAGCGGTTGGTAGGGCGGTGGAAGAACGTGCGGCCGTAGGGTGGGTTTGATACGTGGGTGAAGAAGATGGGTCCAGTGCTGGAATTTGTGTTGCCAGTGTCTGTAATGGAGTCTCCAAAAGCGTATAGTTTCTTGAAGATTTTGGGTGCTGTAGTGGCTGAACATGGCTGAGGGGAATACAATACGAGTAGAGCAGATACTGTGATAATGACGAAGCAAATTTTGAAGGTTAATGCCATGGTTTTTTTATGGAAGGAAGCCTTTGTGTGTACTTTACATTGATAAACAGGTGTTATATATATAAAGGTTGAATCCCAATGCCAGATGTGAATCATCCGGTATCACGGTGATTCAATGGTTCAGCAGACGGGATCTGCCCACTTTGGACATAGTTCCCACACTCTTACCGCTGATGTTCGGTAACTTTGATTCCTTCTCCCAAATACTGATTACTGAACCATTGAGCCAAGTCTATGCGGGTATGTTAGAATCAAACACTTACCACTACATAAAAAAGCCAAGCACTTGCTAGGAATATCAGAGTTAAGTCACAAGTTTGAGCTCCAACAAAAATAAAAACTTTGGAGTTAAACGTGGGCCTGTAAAGGTGCAAGTCAAGCGTCATATGGCTATGAGAATTAGAGCCTTTTAACATAATAATAAACGTTTGATCCTAGAATATACATATAAAGAATATATAAAGAAGGTGTATACCAAAAATGTTATTTTTATATATAAATATTCGTAAATAGACATACATGCATACATATAAATTATAGGGAAAGCGGCTAAAGTCATTAGGAGGGTTTACCCAAAAATTATAGAGAAAGCAATGCCTCTTATACAAACTCAAAATAAATAAATAAATAATGAAGTCAATACTAATTTTGTGTCAAATCAAATTAAAACCTTAGCTTCACCAGTTATTTTGAAAAATCTTTAATTTTGAGAGTTTTTGTAAGTATGAGTAAGAAATAGAATATGGGAGGGAAGAGAAAAAAACAAAAAAAAACAAAAAAAAAAAAACAAAACAAAACAAAAACAAAAGATTTTAAAAACAACAATAAATAAATAAATATGGAGTAATTAAATAAATAAAAGTTTCATTAACACGCCCAATTAGGCACTGTGGTTTATTTCACGCGAATCAGGTGAGATTTTTGTTTTTTGTTAGTGGGTCCCACAATTCTAATAAAAATCAATGCATTGCTGGAAGACTTTTGTTATTCTCTCTCCTCTCCCTCTCTTCTCTACATAAGCTTTGCTTCCTCAAAAAATTACAATTAGAGATGCCCTAAACACCCATTAGTACTTTAAAAATTTGCATAAAATATATTAAAACAAACAAACAAAATTACGGAGTAACATTTATGTCTGATACAAACTTAAAGGTCTTTACCATGTATTTAAAAAAAAAAAAAAATCACGTCAAAAGTTAAATTCAAGAGAGAAAATTAAAATAGCAATATCCATTCTGCACATGGTTGTTTGTCATTCAAACATTTTTTGCTATTTCATTTTTTAAACTAGCCAAGTAGGAGTAGGAGTTTTCAGTAATCTACCAAGTACTGTATAAGAGTAGAATTTCACTAAATATTTTTTTTCCAAATATCAGAGAAATTTAAATCTAAAATTAGTAACCACACACATTTAGAATACATTATTTTGAAAATATTTATAATAAATACTCCGTAATACTTACTATATACACACATTAAATATAGAATCTTTTTGTTAGAATTCAAGGCTTACCACAAAGCAGTTATCAATTCTTAGGATTAAATACAATTTTATTTCTTTATAATTGTTTAACAGTCACTATCATATTCCGATTACAAGATACTAGACTCGGCCCTCCAAGCCTCTAAAGTACACTCCTCTTGTTAGAACATGTTGACTTGCACTTTTAGAGTTCATGCACTTTTAGAACACTTTTAGGGGGATGAATTCAATATTCAAAATGTCAGTCGTGGTTCTCTCTCTAGGATATGCTTAGAGAGTGTCTCCCTAGATCTCTAGGGTTCCTCTTCCCCATTATGGCTGATTTATCTCCATCATGGCGATCGTGTCTCATACACATTCTAGTGCTATCGATTTGGCAATCATGTCTTCTTCACGTATTATGGCTTTATGTACATGCATGCGACCATGCGATCCACCCACACAATACAAACGATCCGATCACGAAATCTCCTTGCATCAATTACATACCAAATCTTAGACTCCCGACGATGGATACCAGTGTGATCACCAATAGCTGTGCCCTACTATCGTTGGCAGATGAAGAAATTGGAGGACTGGAAGCACCCGATGCGTCCCCATCCCTCACCGCGACTCCGCATCACGATCTGGTTGGTCATTTTTTAACGGATCGGCCGATTAAATTTGATCATATGCAGCAGGTTCTTGCTTCGGTATGGCGTCCAGTTATGGGAATGCGCATCCTTCCAATCGCTGATGATCTGTTCTTGTTCCAATTTCCGCACCTGAAGGATCTGCAAAGGGTGTTGGATGACGGTCCCTGGTCCTTCGAAAACCACACTCTCGTTTGTGACACTGTCCCGATCGGTGTTCGGCCAGAGGAGGTGACGCTCACCGAGCTATCCATTTGGGTTCAAATACATGATCTCCCCTCTATCTACGCCTCGGCAGATTTCATCGCACAAATTGGGAGTCATATTGGCAATTTTCAGATGGCGGATCCGAACAATTTTGGTGGCTCCTAGCGTAGCTTTTTTCGGATTAGAGTGCGGCTGGACGTGAACTCCCCTCTGAAGAGGCGAATGAGGATGTATCGAAAATATGGATCAATCCAGTGGGTAAGCTTTAAATACGAAAGGCTTGGCATTTTTTGTTTCTGTTGTGGAGTGCTTGGACACTCTGAGAGTTTTGCAAAAAAGTCTATGAGGATGGTGTCGGGCCTGAGAATTTCCCATATGGGGCTTGGATGCGTGCGGGCGCTCGCAGACAGGCTCGTCCAATCGGGGCAAGGTGGTTACTAGCTGATCTACCACAAGCTTCAGTGACCACGCCTCCTCCTAACCCTATGAGGGAAGCGGAGAAGGTGACATAAACGGAAGAAACAGAGGTTTTGCAAAGGGAATTGAAGAAGAGACGGGAAGATGTTGCGGAAGGCAATGATGTGGTAATGTCTGAGTTCCAAAAAAACTCATCTCCGGCGGGTCTGATGGATCAGGCTCGCCATACACAATGAATGTCTTGAGCTGGAACTGCCGAGGTTTGGGTGGCACTCGGACAGTTCGGGAATTAGTGGACCTCGTGTCCAAGAAGCGACCCAACTTTGTGTTTTTGATGGAAACTAAATTGTATGCTGAATGTTTGGAACGTGTGCGAATAAAGTTAGGTTTTGAAGGTCTGTTATGTGTTGATCGTATGGGTATGGGAGGTGGTCTTGCTCTTTTACGGAGGGAAAAGGAGATGGTTTCTCTTCTGAGTTATTCGGGAAGCCATATTGACGTTGAGGTGACTCTTCCTGGTGCGGTTCCGTGGCGGCTAACAGGCTTCTATGGCAATCCTGAAAGATCACAGAGATGTTAGTCTTGGGATTTGCTGAGAGTTTTAAGTACTCGTTCCGACCTCCCCTGGGTCGTGATCGGGGATTTCAACGAATTAGCAAATCATGCGGAGAAGAAAGGTCTATTCCCACATCCAGACAATCTAATAAGAGATTTCAATGAAGCTCTGCAGGACTGTGATTTATCCGACCTGGGCATGTCTGGCTATGAATTCACTTGGGAGAAGGGCAAAGGTACGGATCACTGGATTGAAGAACGTCTTGACCGGGCGGTGGCTTCTTCAACCTAGTGTGACATATATTTGGAGGCCTTGGTTTATAATATTCTTACGGTGAATTCTGATCACAGTGCCTTATTACTGAGCCAGGAGGAAGGCAGCCTTCATAGAGGCAATCGACGTTTTCGATTCGAGGCAGCATGGATTCTCGATGACGATTGCAGGCAAGTGGTGGAAAACTCCTGGAACCTCTCTCGAACCCTTGAATTCAGGCAACGGATTGAGCGATGCGGTAACAATCTATGGCGATGGGGTGGAACATATTTCAGACGCTTCGAGCAGAAAATTCAAAATATAAAAAATAGGCTTGAATTCTTGAGAGGTAGCCGATCAACTGGAGATATAGGGGAGTTTAGAGAGCTGAAGGCAGAATTGTGCAGAATTCTAGATCAAGAGGAAGTCTATTGGCGACAGAGATCAAAACAATTGTGGCTAAAAGAGGGTGATCACAATACTAAATTCTTTCACAAAGCGGCATCCAGCCGGCGTAAAAGTAATACATTACGACGCATTCGTGATCCGGACGGACGATGGGGTAGAGGGTGCGGACATGCATTTCGAAATCTTACGATATTACGATGACATTTTTAAATCCGCAAATTGCGAGGAAGACATCATCAACCGAGTGCCTAGTCGAGTCACGTCTTCGATAAACCAACGTCTAACTAGGCCTATTGTCGACGACGAGATAAAGGCAGCTCTATTTTCCATGGCGCCGGATAAGGCACCGGGGCCAGAAGGTATGTCCCCATCTTTCTATCAGAATTATTGGTCAATTGTTGGGGAGGATTTTACGAAGTTCGTCAGGGATTGTATTACTAGCTGCAGCATGCCGGAAGGTCTAAACGAGGCCAATGTTGTGCTGATTCCAAAAAAGAAATGTCCGGAGTGTGTTGCTGATCTAAGGCCCATTGCTCTCTGCAATGTGGCGTACAAAGTCATTGCCAAGGTTGTCGCTAACCGATTAAAAGAGATTCTGGACACTGTGATCTCTCCATCTCAGAGCGTTTTCATCCCGGACAGATTGATAACAGACAACATCATAGTAGCAGGGGAGATATGGCATTTTCTGAGAGGAAAACGCGGGGGAAAAGTGGGCTGGACTGCATTGAAGCTGGACATGGCCAAAGCTTACGACAGGATGGAGTGGAGTTATTTAGAAAACATGCTGCTAGCAATGGGGTTCGCCCCTGGGTGGGTTGACCTCGTATTATTGTGCGTGAACTCCGTTAAGTACAACATTGTAGTTAACGGGGACATAGCGGGAACGGTGGTACCATCTCGGGGCATTCGACAGGCTGATCCGTTATCACCCTACTTATTCATAATATGCGCAGAAGGACTTTCCTTATAGCTGCAACGAGAGGAGACCCGGGGAAATATTCACGGCATCCAGATATCCAAGACAGCCCCACCGATTTCGCACCTCTTTTTCGCCGATGATAGCATGTTATTTTTTAAGGCGTCTACGGGTGAGGCGCAGAGGGTTCGAGACTGCCTAAACCTGTATGGCCGCATTTCGGGTCAAGCTGTCAATTACTCCAAATCCAGTATTATGTTCAGCGCCAACACGGATCCGATTATAAGAGGGCAAGTAGCGGCTATTTTTGGTGTCCAACAGGCTGAAGACTTTGGCCGTTATCTAGGCCTCCCTTCTTTCTTAGGCCGGAATAAAACGCAGGTGTTCAAATACATTGAGCAATGTATTCGTGACAGAATAGGTACGTGGCAGAAGAAATTTTTATCTCGGGCGGGAAAAGAAGTTCTGCTAAAAAGCGTGGCACAATCCATGCCAATTTTTGCCATGTCTGTTTTTCTTTTGCCTAAGGGCGTGTGTGATTCTATTGAGAAAATTCTGAACCACTTTTGGTGGAAGACAGGATCCACCAGCGGCCGAGGCATCCATTGGGCTTCGTGGTTCAAGCTAGCAATTCCAAAACAATTCGGGGGCTAGGTTTCAAGCGACTCCACGAATTCAATATTGCTCTTCTGGCCAAACAAGGGTGGCGGATTATTACACGACCCCAGTCTTTGATAAGCCGACTCTTGAAAGCAAAATATTTCCCTGAAGGTAATTTTCTACAAGCACGCCTTGGTCACAATCCTAGCTATCTCTGGAGAAGCATTGTTGCCAGTCAAGATTTACTCAATACAGGTCTCACCCGACGGATTGGGGACGGCAAGGAGTCACTTATTTAGGGGCAGCCGTGGGTGGCAGACGCAATCAAAGGCCCACTGATCACACCGTGCGCAGAATCGTTACGGGAAGCCAAAGTATATCAACTAATGACCAGTGACGGCAATTAGGACCACGAGTTGCTCAGGGACATCTTCGATGATCAAGACGTGGAACGCATTCTCAGAACTCCTATCTCACCAAGTTATCCGGACTCTTGGTGCTGGGCAGATGATATTAAGGGCGTCTATTCGGTGAAATATGGCTACCGGAGCAAAACTAGTGCAACCGCGACACAAAATGCTAATCAAGAGTTTACGAATTGGGGGGTTCTATGGCGCCTCCCGGTTCCTCCAAAGGTAATTAATCTGTTCTGGCGCTGCATTTGGGGTTATCTGCCTGTTCGTGAAAATCTTAAAATGAAAGGAGTATGGATCGGGGGTGGCTGTCCGCTTTGTACAGCAGCCCCGGAGACAGTCGAGCACTTATTTGGCGATTGCTACGTAGCTAGGCAGCTGAGTGGTGTTCATGACATCCTCAGTGGTTCCTCTTTCGCAGCTTACATGAACTCAAGTTTGCAATCACTATCTCGGACGGCTCTGGCGGAGATTGCGGCGCGTGTGTGGGTTATTTGGGGCACTCGAAATAATGTGGTTTGGCATGCAAAAAACTGGACTATGGAGGGTCTACGCAGGCAGGTGGCTGATCTTACTTCAACATGGAATGAATTTCTGAAGCCGAATCCGAAAGAGAGAAGCCATACGGCTGCAGCCCACCAGCAATGGACGCCACCCCCGGAAGGGAGTGTCAAATGCAATGTTGATGCAGCTGTAACCGATCATGGAGCTTTTTATGGTGCGGTGATCCGAGACCATACTGGATCTTTCGTGGCTGCCCGGAGCGGCGGTTTTCACGGTAGCTACGAACCGTACTGTGCGGAGGCGTTGGCGGTCAGGGAAGCACTTTCCTGGATCAAGACACGACCATCGACAAATATCATAATAGAGTCTGACTGCCTAAACTTCTGTAATAATTTTAATTCCACTAGTCAGGACTTATCCTATGTAGGTTTGATTATTAAGCAATGTCGCGACATTGTACGTGACGTTGGGAACGTTTTGGTTCGCCACGTTAAGAGGCCAGCGAATCATGTGGCTCATGTGCTTGCACAAGCTGCCGGTTCTTCATCTGTCCTTGGGGGGTGGATTACTCACCCTCCTGATTGTATTTCGTTGTTATGCTAATATATTTCCCTTTTGCTTCAAAAAAAAAAAAAAAAAAAAACACTTTTAGGGTGTTCGCCATATTTTTTTTAATATTTTATTGGGAAAATGACTTTTCCCCTTCAATTATATGTTTATAGCACATTTTTTCCATGATTTATTCATATAAACATATTAGCCCCTCAATTATTCTAAAGGTTGTGGTTTTCCCTCCTGATATATTAAATTGACATTTCTACCCTTAAAGTAAATATTTTATTTATTTTTCTTCTCCAACAAATTATTTCTTATACGTAGGGATGACCACAGTTCAATCCGAACTGAATGGGATGCTATAGCAATCGAATTGAAAGTTTCTGGTTATGATTTAGATCCAAAACCAATATTTGGATTTCAGTTTATTAAAATTATGAATCGAAAAAACTGGATCTTGAACCGTGAACCAGCGGTTCGAATTAAAACTACTACTAGCATTCGTTTAAAATTAGAATTATAATATTTACAAATAGTGTATGTTCTTTTTTACATTTACTAGTATTTACACCCGTGCGACGCACGGAATGAATTTGTTAAGAATATATGAATTTATATATAATTATGTAAATTAGAACATTAAATATTATATAGTGAAATTAAAGATATGGTTTAGATCGTTTATATATTTTGATGATATCATTTTTTGAATTTGTGCAAATAATTGCTCAAATTAATAGCTAATGTCTAGATGTACACATGCGGTGCTATAACTTTAAAGATTTTATTTATCATTGTTTAGTATTTTCATAAATTAGGCAAATGTGCTCGTTCTCTAACAGCTCAGTTATAGAAATGAATTCATATCCTTATTCATTTGTACGGAAGATATATTTTTTTTGTCTAGATATATAACAATTTTTTCATTTAAAAAAAAAAACTTAATATCACCGATTATTTTTACACATTATTGAAACCTCTTTGTAGACGACATTGGTAGTGGCAACACAATCTTGTTCACCTTCGTCTACCGCTAACACCTTCAATCCAACAGGACGGGTTACTTGGGTGAAAATATATAATGGTAGAATCTCAATTAGTTATCGTTTTATATTTTCAGTCATTTAGTCAATTAGAATATCAAATGCAGTGATATTTTTACATAATTTTCGTTCCATTTTTAATTGATGATGTATATATTATTATTGAAATATTTCCGTTCTATTTTTAATTTACTTTTACTATTTTTTAAAATATGCATTTACTATATATTGATAATGTAGAATATTATTATTGAAATATTTCCCTCCAATTTTATTTTCCATTCCATTTTTAATTAAAATGCAATGATCTGACCATTTCTGTTTTTTTTAGTCAATTATGGATCATTTTTTATTTGTAGTCAATTATTAATATTCATTTCCTCTTATAATTTCAGTCAATTAGTAATATTAGATTCATTTTCAGTCAATATTTTTTTTTTATTTTTAGTCAATTAGAATATAGATGCAATGATATTTTTACCTAATATTTTCGTTTCATTTTAATTTTCATTGACTATTTATAAATAGTTATGCTGTGAAACCGTATCCACATTGCAAGGTGGATACAATTCTATTTTCATAACTATTGAACTATATGTTCATAATTATAAAACTATATATTCATAATCTCTGAACTTCATATTCATAATTATTGAACTCTATATTCACAATTACAAAACTCTATGTTCATAATTATTGAACTATATGTTCATAATTATAAAATTATATATTCATAATTTTTGAACTTCATATTCACAATTATTGAATATCTATATTCATAATTACATAACTTTATGTTCATAATTATGTTCACAACACTATATTCATAATTATAGAACTATATGTTCATAATTTTTAAACTATATATTCATAATTATGAACAATTTTAGAACCGTCTCTACCTTGCAAGTTGGACACGGTTCCACAGCATAATTTTTCAGGTCAATAGTACTCAAAATAATAATAATAATAATAATAATAATAATAATAATAATAATAATAATAATAATAATAATAATAATAATAATAATAATAATAAGAGCCTTTGGTGATGGAGAAAGGCAGGGAGGCAGGGAGGCTTAGTGAGAGAGAGGTGAGAGAGGTTTCATTGTAACAGATTGTATTAAAGCTTGCTTTTGAAGAAGATTACATGCATAGTATATAAGGTGATGACCAGAGAAGGAGAAAGGGCGCCAATGGCAGTTACAACAAACCAAAATATGAAAGGTCCAGAGTCCCTTTGGTAGCCTATCCTCCTACACAATTAGCTGTGTCACCCTTATTCTTTAATACCTCCCCGTAAGCTGGAGCATGCAAATCTTGTATGCCTAGCTTAGATTTGAAGACCTGAAAATGCGAGGTAAGAAGAGGCTTAGTGAAGCCATCAGCAATTTGATTTGAGGAAGTCACAGAGAGCAGCTTGATCAAGCCTTGATTGAGCTTCTCCCGAACTATGTGGCAGTCGATGTCAATGTGTTTTGTACACTCATGAAACACGTGATTTTCAGCAATGGCTACTGCAGATTTGTTATCACAGAACACAATTGCCGGTTTGGCCATTTCAACTTGCAGATCCTGAAGCAAATATGTAAGCCACTGGACCTCACACACCGTGGCTGCTAGAGCTCGGTATTCGGCTTCAGAGGACGAGCGTGATACGGTTGCCTGTTTCTTGGACTTCCATGAAACCAGCGCAGAGCCAAGGAACACACAGTAGCCTGTGATAGACTTTCGAGTTTCAAAACATGTAGCCCAATCCGAGTCTGAGAACACTTTTAGCTGCAAATTGGTGTTCGCCGGATAAAAAAGGCCTTAACCGGGTGATCCTTTGATGTATCTCAACACTCTGTGTGCGGCAGTTAAATGTGTATCTGTGGGAGCATCGATAAATTGGCTTAGCTGTTGTACCGCATACGTGATGTCAGGTCTTATTGCCGTGAGATATAGGAGTCTTCCCACTAATCTCCTATAATTACTGATGTCTGTGAGTGGATTGCCATCTTGGTGGACTAATTTTAAACCTGGCACCATCGGTGTGTTGGCAGGTTTGCTTCCAAGAAAACCGGATTCCTCCAAGATGTCAATGGCGTATTTTTGCCATAGATTTAAGCCATCTGCTCTTCTATTTGCCTCATTCCCAGAAAATATCCCAAGGGTCCCAAGTCCTTGATTTTAAAAGCTTTGTCTAGGAATGATTTGAGACTTTGAATTAAATCCATGCTAGCACTTGCGATAAGAATATCGTCCACATACACAAGTAAGGAAACGAAGCTGGCGTTGTCTCCCCTAGTGAACAGAGACGGATCAGAAGTAGATTGTTTGAAGCCGGCTTGGACAAGTGCAGCACTCAGTTTCGTATTCCACTGGCGGCTCGCTTGTTTGAGGCCATATAAAGACCTCAAAAGTTTGCAAACTTGGTTTGGTCTATCGCTTTGAAACCCGGGGGGCAGCACCATGTATACCTCCTCATTTAAATCCCCATGAAGGAATGCATTGTCGATATCCATTTGATGAATGTACCATCCTTTAGAAACATCCACCCTTAGGAATGTGCGAATAGTGGCAATTCTCGCCACCGGGGAAAAAACCTCAAGATAATCCACACCAAGTTGTTGGGTATAGCCCTTTGCCACAAGCCTCACCTTGTACCTTTCGACAGAGCCATCGGCTTTAAGCTTGATTTTATAGATCCATTTGCATCCTATAGGGACTTTTCCCGGAGGTAGGTCTGCTAGTTCCCAAGTTTTATTATCTTGTAGCGCAGTGATTTCTGCGTTCATGGCCTTCTTCCAACCCTCATCTTGGATGGCTTGCTCGTATGTCCTTGGCTCGTTGATGCCTGTAACAGCCATAGAAAAGTGTCTATGTGATGGTATGAGTCTGTCATATGACACTACCTTTGACAAGGAATGGGGGGATGTTCTGTCTGCCAAAACAACATCACAATAATAATCCTGCAACTTGCTTGGTACGTGCCTTTGTCTGTTTGATCTCCGGGGCTGAGTAGGAGTGTCAGTATGAGGCATGTCCCCGTTGCCTTCACTGAACCGTAATTGGCGCTGCCAGTGAGTGGCGGACTGACGAGAATCGCATTCGGATTCTCGTTAGTGTTGAGATATAGAGGATTCTCTATATCCTCTGCATTATTTCTCCTCTGAGGAGATAAGCTCCTCTGCGGACTAGTGATAGGCGGTTGATCAATCTGCGTTGTCGAAGCTGCTGGCTGGTTCGTCTCTCCGGCGCCGGTGACTGCGGCGGCGTAGCTACCTTTCCCATGCTCTAATACCATGATGGAGAAAGGCAGGGAGGCAGGGAGGCTTAGTGAGAGAGAAGTGAGAGAGGTTTCATTGTAACAGATTGTATTAAAGCTTGCCTTTGAAGAAGATTACATGCAGAGTATATAAGGTGATGACCAGAGAAGGAGAAAGGGTGCCAATGGCGGTTACAACAAACCAAAATATGAAAGGTCCAGAGTCCCTTTGGTAGCCTATCCTCCTACACAATTAGCTGTGTCACCCTTATTCTTTAATATTTGGACTTCTCAATACTTACCCACATTGATGGTTAAACAATTGTGTTTGTAAGAGAAGTAATATATAGAGGAGCTCAAGAGCTCCTCTTTCCAAACATTTTCAATATGCGATCAAAATGATCCAACGTCATTTACAAAGGGAGGCCCGTGGCACCCTTTTGTCTTCTTCTTATTATTTTTAATTTTAATTTTATTTGTATATTGTTTTGTTTGGGTTATTATTATTATTATTATTATTATTATTATTATTATTATTATTATTATTATTATTATTATTATTATTATTATTACTAGCATTTTGTACGCGCGATGCGCGAAAACTTATGCCCAATATTAAAATATTTGTAAGTAACAAAATTTAAAAAATTAGTTAAAATTATGTTTTGCAATTTCTTAAAGTGATGATACTTTTGAATTATCATATATTTGAATAATATAGTGATCAAAACAAAAACAAAAAATTATATTTTTATATAATACTCCGTAATAATTTACAAATAATACTAAGCTAACACCCACATATATGATATATTGATATAGATACACAAATAATATACATACATATTTTATATATATATATATATATATATATATATATATATATATATATATATATACATACATACATATACGATACACATATATAATTTAACATTCATATAAATATTTAATTAAAATATAATTTATAATTAAATTAATTATTATATGATAATTTTAATAAAATGATAATTAAAAATAGGAAAAAGATATAATAGATGTAGGTGTATGGTTTGGTAGATATATTAACTAACGGTGTTATAACGGTGTAAGGGTGATTTTGTCCAATGCAAATGAATGTACAACAATTAAAGCAAAATGTATATATTTATTAGCATATAAAAAAGGGACAAAAATCAAGGACATAACTTGTATTGATACTTATTATGTTTTTAGATTATTATTATTATTATTATTATTATTATTATTATTATTATTATTATTATTATTATTATTATTGATAAATTCGTAAAAATTTTAACGAATTCGTCATTTTAACATTTTAACTTTAATCAAAACAACAAAAATCTTATATAATAACTCAGTAATTTTCACCAGACTACTAATAAAACTAAAATAAGAAGACAAAGGGAGCCCGTGACTCCCCTTTGTCATCTTTTTTATTTTTTAAATTTAAATTTTATTTTGTATATAGTTTTGTTTGGATTATTGTTGTTGTTGTTGTAATTTGATTATTTGGCAAATTCACCAAAATTTTAAGAAATTTGCATGTTTAACATTTTATATTTTATTAAAACACCAAAAATATTTTTTAATAACTTAGCAATTTGCTACGAACTACTAAAAACTAAAACAACACATATACCTTTTGGGTTTTAATCTTTCCCAAACCCCCTAATAAATTAAAAAAGTTTTTAAAAAAAAAAACTAAAATAAGAAACCACTAAGATAATGTTTCTTAAATAAGAGTTTTTTTACTCGTTGGGCTTCAATAGGTTGAGAAAGTTTATATGAACAGATATTACATACCTTTTAGGTTTTAATCTTTCCCAAACCCCCTAATAAATTAAAAAAGTTTTTTTTTTTAAAAAAAAAAAAAAACTAAAATAAGAAACCACTAAGATAATGTTTCTTAAATAAGAGTCTTTTTACTCGTTGGGCTTCAATAGGTTGAGAAAGTTTATATGAACAGATATTACATGTAACAGGGTCAATCGAATAGTTATGTTGTGGACACAGTTCTATGTTCATAATTACAGAACTATATACTCATAATTATAAAGCTAAATATTCATAATCTTTGAACTTCATATTTATAATTATTGAACTGTATTTTTTTCACAATTACAAAACTCTATTGGTAGGGAATACCCCGACCGGTGTGCCTTCGTCCTTTTCTTCTTGTCTTTGCAGGTTACAGGTCGGGTTTCTTATGAAGAACCCGGTCGGGGTCCGACCGGGAGTTGCCCGAGCGGCAGTGTCGATCACCGAGCGGTAGCCCTTTAGCGTGAGAGCTGACGAGGGACACGTGGCGGATCCACGCATTGACAAGCAGGGCACCCGGGACGGCGACACGTGATTGCTACGTGGGAAGCATGCCGGACGGCCGGATTTGTGTCTCCGGCTCCGCGGCTATAAATACCCGCGATAGCAACAGTGTGGGGGACTTTTGGACGATCGATAGGTTGTTGTTAGAGAATCCCGACCGCATCCAGTCGGTACTCAGAGCAACCAAGTAGATTGTACTTAGGGCCTTCACTGTGATCAATAAGAGTTATTTATTTGCCTTAATTGGTCTCGTGCTTATTTAATTACCGCATTACGTGGCAATTAACACTATCATTTTGGCGCCGTCTGTGGGGACCCGTGCAAGAAAGCTATCGTCTTGACGAGCACCTGGTCTCTTAGCAATCATGTATCCGTGGGCATACAACAACTTCGCCGACGATCAGGCGGATGCAGCAAGTTCATCCGACCACCAGGCGACCCAGCAGCAAGGTCAGACAATGGACCTTAATCTTAATCTCTCACCACCTCATCCGTCGAATACATACCCGGCCGCCCAACAGCCGGTGAACTATATCCAACCGGGATACCCAACACCCGGTCAGCAATACCAGTAGCAGCAGATGCCGTATCCCGGCCAATATCCATACCCGGTACCACCTCAACCGTACGGGTACTGGCCCAGTCAACCGATGTACTACACACCACCGGTTGGCTACCCACCCTTTACGCCTGCGTACACGGCTCCAGCCGCCGTCCCTCCAGTCTACCCGACCGCACAGGTAGAGCCGCAGCATCAGCCCACTTCCCGGGCTCGACGCTCGGCTCGTTCACGGTTGGGGTCGGGGGGTGCTGATGCGATGGAGGCACCACGGCAGGCCCAGCAAGCACCGGAGGTTCCAGCCCAAGCAAAGGACCCCGAAGAAATTGCCCAGGCGGTAGCTTTTGACCGCCTTCGACCGGCGATGCGACAACGTTTGGGACCCCAAGACTCGAACCGGTAGCCGGAAGACGTACAGATGCAGGAGGCTAGCCAAGAGGCTTCATCCGGGCATAGCGGGTCGAGATCTCACCGTCGGCGACGCGCTCGGGAGTCAGCCCAAGCCGCCTAGATGGCCGAGCTCAACGAAACCCGAGGATTGCTCTACAACCTCCAGGCGGAGTTCGCTCGGTTCCGAAACGAGCACCCTGCAACACCCCCGGTCGACCAATCATCTTTGTTGAGAACGCCCTTCACTGCGGAGGTAATGGCTCAGCCCTACCAGCTTGACTTAAAGGTCTCCGGGGAGAAAAGCTATGATGGCCGTACGGACCCTGAGGTCCATGTCAACGATTTTTACGGCAACATGATGTTGAAGGGCGTATCAGACGCCGTGATGTGTAGGGCTTTTTACTCCACGCTCAACGGTCGGGCGGCGGAGTGGTTTCGAACTTTGCAGCCGAGTTCAATTGTAAATTTTAATTCCCTGGCGATCAAGTTCGTGAAGAAAGTCATCACCTCCATGGTGGTGAGAAAGTCCTACATGTACCTGGAAAAGGCCAAGCAGCTCGAAGAGGAAAGCTTGACCGATTTCCTCGTCAAGTGGAAGGCAGCGGTCGGGGAAGTTGAGCCAATGGACGACGCGACCGCCACCCACATGCTCCACATTTCTCTCCAGGCGTGTTATTTGTACCAGGATTTCATTCTACACCCCCCGGCCATGTATGAAGAGGCCCTCCGAAGGGTCACAGACTATGCCAACGCCCGCGAGGCGAACGCCGTTAAACGCTCGCGGGAGGTCGGGTCTTCGTCCCGTAAACCGGCCGGCCGGGCAGAACATCGATCGGGTGACGACCATCCCCGATCCCGCACCAGGCCTGGTGAGTTTACGGCCTTGAACCGATCCGCGGCGGAGGCCATGCAGTACGCCCAGTCCTGCAATCTCATCAAACTCCCCCATCCCGATCCAGATTGCCCCGACACGAGCAAGCATTGTGCTTATCATCGGTGTGCAGGGCATGACACTGAGGAGTGTACCCACTTGCGCCAACTTTTGGAAGATCTTCTCAGCCGTGGGAAGTTGGATAAGTGTGTGGGGAAGAGAGAAGACACAAAGAAGAATACCGATCGGAGAGACCACCGGCGCTCCCATCACTGTTCCGATAGTTCTGATCGTGATGGACGTTTCGATCGGTCGGGTCAGGACCGAAGAGATGATCGTAGGGACGATCGTCGAGATGACCGACGGGATCCTGACCCCCCGTCAAGCAGCCGACCGGCAGGAAAGCCGACCATCCACGTAATCTTTGGTGGATTGGAGGACGCTTCCCGACCGAGAGATAATTACCCGGTTGCAATAGTGGATTCCCGGGACACCGGGAAGAGGCAAAAGATGGAACCCATAACCTTCACCCTCGAAGATCAACCTAGCAGCGGTGACCACGGATGTCCAGAGGGTTATGGTGGACACTGGGAGCAGTGTCAACGTCCTTTACTTGGACGTGTTTGAGAAGCTTGGGCTCGACAGGAAGGAGCTGACTCCGGTCGGTGTACCACTGTCGGGATTTACCGGGGCTCTTATTTACCCCGAGGGAAAAATAACGCTCCCAGTAGAGATCGGCACCTCCCCGAAGTCGATCAAGACGGAGCTGGAGTTCATTGTGGTCAACCTCCACTGTGTCCACAACATCATCTTGGGCCGACCCGCAAGCATGAAGATTGGTGGGATAATTTCAATGCCTCACCTGTGTATGAAATTCCCCACCCCCAATGGGGTCGGTGTGGTCCGTGGCGATGTCCAATCTGCCCGGAAGTGTTATACCCGAGCGGTCAATAGACGTGACTCCGGTCAGTCTTCCTGGGTGAACACGATTGCCAAAGAAGATTCCAAAGACCGGAAGGAACAACCCGAGCCTTCCGAGGAAATAGAGGAAGTTCCCCTGTCCGAGGACCGACCGGACAGGAAGATCAAGATTGGCCGGGCCCTCACCCCCGAGCTCCGAGCGGAAGTTTAGGCAATACTCTGGGAGTTTACTGACATCTTTGCGTGGGGGCCCGAAGATATGCCCGGGATTGACCGAACGGTCATCTGTCACAAGTTAGCAGTCGATCCCGCAGCAAAGCCGGTCGTGCAGAAAACCCGGCACCTTTCATCCGATCGCCGTGAGTTTGTTAGAGAAGAGGTCAAGAAGATAGCGGCGATCGAGCACATCCGGCCGGTAGTTTATCCCGAGTGGATGGCCAATATTGTCCTTGTTCCTAAGCCCCCAGCTTGGAGGATGTGTATTGACTTCACCGACCTCAACAAGGCCTGTCCGCTCGACCCGTATCCCTTACCGAGTATACACCAGATGGTCGACGAGACGGCCGGGGCCGAGTTAATGAGCTTCATGGATGCATTCAAGAGATATCATCAAATAATGATGCACCATGAAGATGAGAGCAAAACAGCCTTCGTAACCCCGGACGGGCTGTATTGCTACCGAGTGATGCCGTTCGGCCTCCGCAACGCGGGAGCGACATATCAGAGGATGGTCAATATGCTCTTCGCCGATCTGTTAGGCCAAACGATGGAGGCGTATATTGACGATATGCTGGTCTAGAGTCGGGACCGATCCGACCACACTCGGGATCTCCGGGAGTGCATCCAGATCATGAGGAAGTACCAGTTGAGGCTGAACCCAACCAAGTGCACATTTGCGGTTCAGACCGGGAAGTTTCTCGGCTATATGATGACCAAGAGAGGGATGGAGCCCAACCCGGCCAAGGTCAAGGCGATTTTGGACATGCAACCACCTTCTACCGTTCGGGAAGTCCAGCAATTGACCGGTCGGTTGGCAGCTCTCAGCCGGTTCCTCTCCAAATTAGCCAAGTGCGCTTTACCTTTCTTCAAGGTATTGCGTAAAGTCAATGGGTTCGTCTGGGACGACGAGTGCCGAGCGGCTTTCGACGAGTTGAAGGAGTACCTCATGTCACCAATCGTGCTGTCGAAGCCTGAGCTCGGGGAAGAGCTAGACGTATACCTCGCCGTATCCGATCGAGCAGTAAGCGCAGTACTGTGCCGAACCGATCCGGAAGGGGTCCAGCGACCGGTGTATTATGTAAGACACGCGCTACATGGTCCCGAGCTCCGGTACTCCCGGTTAGAGAAGGTCGTCTATGCCTTGTACATTGCCGCAAAGAAGTTGGCTCCCGACTTTCAAGGTCGAGCAATTCGCGTTTTGACCGATCGGGCCAGTCCTCCGAACTGCTTCATCGTCCGGTCGCCTAGTCAAGTGGGCGTTAATGTTGACCCAGTACGCGATCGAATACCGACCAAGACTAGCCATCAAAGGTCAAGCCCTTGCAGATTTCTTGGTCGAGTGCACCGCCCGGATACTCGACCCCCTGAGGTTGCAGATCCCGAGGCTGAGTGGTGGTCGTTGGCTACTGATGGGTCGAGCAGTAAAAAAGGGGCAGGAGGAGGAGTGGTTGTCACGAGCCCGGAGGGATTCAAGGTCTACTTCGCCCTTATGTATCAATTCCATCCGACCAACAATGAAGCCGAGTACAAAGCCTTTGTTAACGGTTTACAGTGTGCTCGGGACTTGGGGGCTGAATACATTCGAGCTCAAACGGATTCCGCGCTCGTGGTCGGGCAGGTTCTCGGGGATTACGAAGTGAACGGAGAACGACTACAGTTATACCGAGGCCTGGCCATGGAGAAGCTCACCCAGTTCCGGGGGTATACCGTTCGGCACATACCCCGGTTGGATAATGCCGATGCAGACATCTTGTCCAAATTGGCCCAAGACGCCCCGGAACACATGTCGAAGATCGCTCGGATTCTGGTGATCCCGAGGCACAGTATCCACCGTCTGTCGGTTAATCCAATCCAACCGGTAGAAGATAGTTGGATCACCGATCTGAAGGACTTCCTTGAGCACGGTCGACTCCCAGACGACCCTCAGCGTGCTCGGAAGGCAAAGCTTAGAGCCCCGAGGTTCCATGTTTTGGACGGTCGTCTTTACAGGCGGTCGTATGGAGGCCCTCTTATGCGTTGCTTGACCGCGTTTGAGGCCGATTTGGTCATGAAGGAATTGCACTCGGGAATTTGCTCTTCACATCAAGGAGGCCGATCCTTAGCTCGTCGAATCATGTTGATCGGGTATTATTGGCCGTCCCTCCAGCTAGACTGTGAGAAGTTGGCTCGGGAATGTGAGACGTGCCAATTATTCGTCCGGATGCCTAGACGACCGGCTACCTTTTACCAACCGGTCACGACTGCAATTCCCTTCGCTGGGTGGGGGGTGGACATTTTGGGACCCTTCCCTCAACTCTCCGGTCGGAGAAAGTTTGTAATTTTCGCCATTGATTATTTTTCCAAGTGGATTGAAGTCTAGCCGTTGGCCACGATCACCTCTCAGCAGTGTGATCGGTTCTTATGGCGCAATGTCATTTCCCGCTTTGGTGTGCCCGTGCATCTCATCAGCCGACAACGGCCGCCAATTCGTAAGCCAGTACTTCCAGAACTTCCTGGCCACGATCGGGACGACTCACGTCCGGTCGTCGGTGGCTTACCCGCAGGGAAATGGGCAGGTAGAGAATGCCAATCGGACGATTTTGGAAGGTCTTAAAAAGAAGCTACACTCGGCTAGTCGTAGTTGGGCCGATGAGTTGCCATATGTTTTGTGGACTTATTGGACGACCCCGAGGGAGGCTACTTTGGAGACCCCTTTCGCCCTTGTTTACAGAGCAGAAGCCCGACTCCCGATCGAGGCTTGGATCCCGACCGACCGAGAGCGAACTTACAATGCGGAGGAGAACGAACACTCGATGGTCGTGGATCTCGATGGGGTCGAGGAAAAGAGAGAGCTAGCCGCTCGGCGTATGGCCGAGTATCAAAAGAGAGTCAGGAGTTCAAAGGATGTCCGGGTCAACCCTCGTTATTTTCAGGTGGGAGATTACGTTCTACGACGACGGGAGGCCAGTCAACCTTTGGAAGGTGGAAAGCTAGCTCAGAATTGGGAAGGACCGTATATCATCAGTGCTATGGTGCGGCCGGGAACATACCCGCTGGAAACAACAACCGGTCGGGTAATCGAGGGGACTTGGAATTCCGAGCACCTCGTTATGTTTAGGCATTAGCCTATTTTTTGTTATTTTAGGCGAGGTAGGGGGCTCGACCTGCGAGTCGGTCCCGGTCGTCGTTTATATTGAACTTTATCGTTGTAAATATTTTTTCAACCGCCTGCGAGCAGGAAGATTTAATGTATATACAATCGGGGATTGCTCGACCGTTTGCATACGGCGGCCCGATCGGTTTTTTCCTTACCATCATTAAACGCAGGTTGAGTCATCACCGAGTTATCTCGACCGGGCGAGTTCATCGACCAGTCACATGCGCTCCTCTTCGGCGGACACCTGGGTCACGCCACCGATCGGGAAAGCCAGAGCTCCCAGCAAAATTCCCCGATCCGTCCAACTTCTTTCCACTATCGCACCCACTCGTGCCTCGAGGGCACTATAGTGGGGGGGCTAGGATGGAGGAAGTGTTGTAGGCCCGTCGCTCGGTAACACCCCGATCATGGAGGCTTACCAATTTTCGCTGTAGGCCCGTCGCTTGGTAACACCCCGATCATGGAGGCTTACCAATTTTCAAAATTTCGACTAGGCCAGGAGATCGGGTAAACCTGATCGGGCAGGCCAGCACAACGTCGGAATTCCGGTCGAACGATGTATGACTGGGCCGTAAGGCCACGAGGTCGGGCATTAGACCAATCAGAAGACGCACGACCAGGCCATAAGGCCGCAAGGTCGGGTGTCGAACGAGTCGAATAATGCATGACCAGGCCATAAGGCCATGAGGTCGAGCGTTAGGGGTTCGGCGCATGTATGATGGGGAATGAAAGTGCAAATAAGGACGAGTGGAACAAGTTAAGCAAAAACAAATTTTATTAAGTCAAGAACGTGCCCGGTATAACTCGGGACCGGGCTCCCTATTTAATCCATTCAAATAGAAACAAGAAGTAGTCTACAGACGGTCGGAGTCTACACGACCGAACTACTTCTTTATAGCAGCATCGCTGGGCTCGGCCACATCTTCTTTGGGGTCGAACGGCGCCGGGCCGGGATCAGCAATCTCGTCCGGGAGAGACGACAAGACTAGCTCGAGATCTTCGCCCTCAAGGGCTTCCTTCAAAAAGGTCTCGGTCTTCTCGCGCATCTTGCGCTGGCCACACTTGAACCCCCATCGGCCAAACGCCCAAATCAGCTTTTCCCCGACCAGAGTATTCCGGACCTCTCGAAGGAACTTCGTCCCGGAGGCATCATCCTGGAAGAGGAACTTTGCCAGGTCTCCAAGATTGGCCAGTCCGGCCTTCAACGTCTTGGTTTCCCCAAGGGCCTCCTTGGCCGCCTTCTCGGCCACCTCCTGAGCTCCTTTTGCAGCTCGGGCCGCTTTTTCGGCCGTATCCCGCTCTTCCCTGACCTTCTTTAGTTCGGTCCGGAGGTCGGCATTCTCCTTCTGTCGCTGCTCAGCGACCTTCTTCAGGGCATCAGCTTCGTTAGCCAGCAGCGCTCGGCGTTGAAGAAGCTGGGTCTCTCGGGAGATCTGCAAGTTAAAAGGGACGCTCGGGATTAGTCCGAGCGGGGAAACTTGCACGAATTTAAAAAGGACGAAGTGTTCTTACCTCAGCCAGATCGTGGCCAATGCGTTCGGCCACCTGGGTCGGGGAGAGCTTGGTCAGGTCCTCTCTAATCGGCGCAGCGTTGCCGATCCGTGTAAGAGCGGAAGAATCAGCCTTGTCGATCCAGGTCGGAGGGCTCGGCCTCCGTTGTTCCCTTCGGCGCTTTAGTGCGCCACTTTCTTCCGCCCCTTTCTCGGGTGCTTTGCCTTTGCCTTTGGGGGCGGCCACTCGAGTGACGAGAACGTCACCAGCATCCACCACGTAGCCTTCCGGGGTGGTGATAGTTGTAGAGGCACCGAGCGGCTTGGCCGTCGGGATTTGCTTATCCCCGGCCGACTTGCCCTTGGGCTTTTTCTTCCCGAGCACAATTTTAGGCTTGGGGGCTCGGGGTGCTTCCTCCTCCTCGAAACCTGCCATATCTGCAAACAAAGATAATTTGGTTAGGTCAGAATCGTGAAATAGCTCGGGGAGTTAGGATCGGGGACGAGCGGTTAGTGTTAGACCTTCATCTGCTGCCTCGACCCGAACGCCTGCCGCTGCTATTGTCACCCCCATCGGCTGGGGTACATACTTTTCGGTCAGATCGTATCGCGGCGGAGACAGACGGGCTTCTTCGTAGCTTTCCTTCGAGCGGAAGATTTTATACTCATAAATCTCGCTCGAAATCTTCGCGGCGGCATCTATGAGGGCCGTGGTCTCGACCGGCACAACTTGCTTTCTGTAATGGCTGCTCCATGTCCTCTCGACCGGGAGGATCCACGGGTCGTACTCGATCGAGAAGAGCTGGTTTTTCCATCCCTTGTTGTTCCCGGGGAGGCTCTCAATCGCGCACATGTCGGCCCGGGATTGTATCATCAGAAACCCGTCCCCGTACTTGGCCGGCAAGGTCTTCACCTGGTAGATGAAATTGAAGACCTCCATCGTGCACGCTACCTTATGCCGAGCGCATATCTGCGGGAAACACGCCAAGATCCTATGCACGTTCGGGCATATTTGGGCTGGGACCACTCGGTAGTAGCCTAGGAAGGCGGTCAGAAGGCCGGAGAACGGTATCTGGATCGGGGCCAGGAGCGAGTCATAATGCATCCCGATCCATTTACCTTCATGCATGTCAATGACGTTCCCCAGATCGCAGCTGACATCAAACCAAACCCGACCAGCGAGAAGAGCGGAGATCCTTGTAGCTTCCGCCTTTGTCAGCAGGCTGTATTGCTGCTCGACGCTCTCCCGGTTTAGGAATACGAATTCCTTGTTAGCCGGGGCAGGTGGCGTGGCTGGATTTTCCTCGACCGGCTCGAATGCGGCTTCCCGATCGGCAAGAGAAGCTGCTGGTTCAGGGTAATCTCCAATTACCCAGGTCGGTGTTCCCCGAATGCTTCCAATCGGGGACTGTGGCGAGCTCGTTGTAGTGCGGCCGCTCTTGCTGCTCGAGCTGCTTGATCCGCTCGAGCTCGACGTCCCTTCCGAGCTACTTGACCTTCGCTGCTCAGGAGTTTCCTCTGGTCGTCGTGTGACCTCTGGTGAGTAGGACATGATGTCCACTTCTTCGCTAATTTCCTCGACTGCGTCATCGTAGTCCGCGACCGATACGTTCTGACTATCCGTATCCGACATGGTGACTACCTAGAGGGCGGTCGGGACGTTGTTAGGGTCGGGTACGACCCGGGTATGGTCGGTTAATGCCTAGAGACGGCTATGAAAGAAAAGAGAAATGCGAAATTTAAAGAGTTGGAAGAACAAAGGACTTACCGATTGGTTGTTGTTGGTGGCGAATCTGGAAGTTCTAGTTGATCCGACTGGTTCGCTCGGGATGCTCTTGCTATATCGATCGACTCAAGAAGATTGGGAAAGGTTCAAATGAAGGCCTCAAGGGCCTATTTATAGGAGAGCGTTTGGGCAGGAAACCAGCCCACTTGCGTGACGTGACCATTACTGACTTCGAGGTGACCGTTGCAGTCGTCGAGGCCGGCAGTCGTCGACACGTGGCGAAAGAGGGAATGACAGCTGGCCGACGGTTGGGCTTCTTCATCCCGTCCCGTTTTTTCTCGGACGGTCAAAAAGGCCCGGGTTGGGGGCTCTTGGTAGGGAATACCCCGACCGACATAGCATTACCCCCGACCGGTGTGCCTTCGTCCTTTCCTTCTTGTCTTTGCAGGTTACAGGTCGGGTTTCTTATGAAGAACCCGGTCGGGGTCCGACCGGGAGTTGCCCGAGCGGCAATGTCGATCACCGAGCGGTAGCCCTTTAGCATGAGAGCTGATGAGGGACACGTGGCGGATCCATGCATTGACAAGCAGGGCACCCGGGACGGCAACACGTGGTTGCTACGTGGGAAGCATGCCGGACGGCCGGATTTGTGTCTCCGGCTCCGCGGCTATAAATACCCGCGATAGCAACAATGTGGGAGACTTTTGGACGATCGATAGGTTGTTGTTAGAGAATCCCGACCGCATCCAGTCGGTACTCAGAGAAACCAAGTAGATTATACTTAGGGCCTTCACTGTGATCAATAAGAGTTATTTATTTGCCTTAATTGGTCTCGTGCTTATTTAATTACCGCATTACGTGGCAATTAACACTATCATCTATGTTCATAATTACTGAATTATATGCTCATAATTATAAAACTATATATTCATAATTTTTGAACTTCATATTTACAATTATTGAATCTCTATATTCATAATTACATAACTATATGTTCATAATTATGTTCAGAACACTATGTTCATAATTATAGAACTATATATTCATAATTTTTAAACTATATATTCAAAATTATGAACAATTTTAAAACCATCCCAATTCCACAGCATAATTTGACCGGTTAATAATACTCAAAAACAAAAAACAAAAAACAAAAACAAAAAAAAAAAAACAACAAAAAAAAAGTATTTGGACTTCTCAATACTTGCCCACATTGATGGGCAAACAATTATATTTGTAACAGAAACATTTGCTCCTCTTATATAGAGGAACTCAAGAGCTCCTTTTCTAAACATTTTCAATGTGGGAAATGATCCAACATCATTTACAAAGGGGAGCCCATGACTGCATTTTGTTTTTTTTTTAAAAAAAATTAATTTTATTTTGTATATCGTTTTGTTTGGATTATTATTATTATTATTATTATTATTATTATTATTATTATTATTATTATTATTATTATTATTATTATTATTATTATTATTTGATTATTATTGATAAATTCGCCAAAATTTTAACAATTTCGTCATTTTAACTTTAATCAAAACACCAAAAAAATTATATAATAACTTAGTAATTTTCTCCAAACTGCTAAAACTAATACAACACATACATTTTGGGTTAATCTTTCATAACCTATCACTAATAATAAATAATAAATAAATAATAATAAATAAAAACTAAAATAAGAAGACAAAGTTAAGACTTCTTAAATAAGAACATTTTGACTTCTCAATATTTGTCCACATTGATGGGCAAGCAATTATGTTTGTAAGAGGATCATTGCTCTCTCTTTTCAAACATTTTTAATCTGCGATCAAAATGATCCCAGATCATTTACAAAGGGAGCCCTGACACTTTTTTTTTTTTAATTTTAATTTTATTTTGTATATAGTTTTGTTTGGATTATTGTTGTTGTTGTTGTTGTTGTTATTATTATTATTGTTGTTGTTGATGATGATATTATTATTATTGTTGTTGTTGTTGTTGTTGTTATTCTAATTTGATTATTTGACAAATTCGTCAAAATTTTAAGAAATCCGTCTGTTTAAAATTTTATATTTAATCAAAACACCAAAAATATTCGGAGTATTTAATAACTTAGCAATTTACTCCAAATTGCTAAAAACTAAAACAACTCATATACGTTTTGGGTTAATCTTTCTTAAACCCCCTAATAAATTAAAAAAATTAAAAAAAAAAAACTAAAATAAGAAGTCATTAAGATAAGGTTTCTTAAATAAAAGCATTTTGACACGTTGGTCTTCAATAGGTTGAGAAAGTAAAGTATACATGTAACAGGGTCAATCGAATAGTTATGCTATAGAACCGTGTCCACCTTGCAAGGTGGACACAGTTCTATGTTTATAATTACTGAACTATATGTTCATTATTATAAAGTTATATATTCATAACCTTTGAACTTCATATTCATAATTATTAAACTCTATATTTACAATTACAGAACTCTATGTTCATAATTAC
>NW_017619207.1:0-82500 GCF_001879475.1 Ipomoea nil | reverse complement strand
CATCTCATAAATGAGATTTTATTTTATTCTTGTTGGTATCAATTAATTATTCGCTATAGGTCATGTCTATATGTTGAGATTTATCTCACATTCAATAAATAAACTTGATAACTACAATATGAAGTGAGCTTCTATAAACTATTGTTAATTACATAGTATGTGTTAAATGTTTGATGCCCGTTAGCTCTTAGCCGGTGGATTTGCAGGGACAATGCAAAATGTAAATAGACTATGATATGAAGTAGAGAGAGTATGAGAACACCAGGAAAAGATTATCTTTGCATTATCAAGAAAACAACCTTTTATAGTACAAAGAGATGTAGGTTACAAATCACTACATAATGACAAATTAATCATAATAAAGGGACATAATGTCCATAATAAATATATTTTGTAACACTCCCCCTTGGACATTATTTTGTCATAATCATGCCTCGTTAAAAACTCGCTAGAAAAACCCTGTGGGAAAAACCTAGTCGAGAAAAGAGTACATGATATATGGATAATGCATGTGTTGCTTTGGTTGCCTCATTAAAAACCTTACACTGAGAAAACCCTGTGGGAAAAAACTCAGCAAAGGGAAAAAGAGTACAACTGTAAACCTTCTGGGTTTAGGTATAAAACATAAGGATAAGTCTTGATCTTCTGGATCAAAGTGAATAAATTGATCTTCTAGATTAATAATTTTGTTACATTCAAGATGTTGTTGCTCCCCCTGAAGACAACAGCCTTCCTAATCTACGCATACCAATTTTGTATACATACTTTTCAAAAGTAGATGTATGTAAGGACTTAGTAAATAAATCTGCCAGATTCTCACTTGACTGGATCTTTTGGACTCGTATTTCACCGCTCTTCTGGAGTTCATGTGGATAAAAGAATTTTGGTGTAATATGCTTGGTGAGATTACCTTTAACATATCCATTACTCATTTGTGCAACACATGCTGCATTGTCCTCGAACAGGACAGTGGGGATCTTTCCATTATTCATTATTCCACACGAGTCTTGAATATTGTGTATTAATGACCTCAACCATACACATTCTTTGGAGGTCTCGTATAAGGCAATAATCTCAGAATGGTTTGAGGAGGTAGCTACTAATGTTTGTTTAACTGATTTCCATGAAATAGCAGTACCTCCAGAAAGAAACACATATCCAGTCTGAGATCTAGCATTATGCGGATCAGACATAAAGCCAGCATCCGCGTATCCCACTAATGTGGTGTCTTGGTTTCTTTTAAATAGAAGGCCAAGATCCTTTGTACCTTGTAAATATCTGAAGATATGTTTTATGCCATTCCAATGCCTTCTGGTTGGAGCAGCACTAAAACGAGCTAGCATGTTTACTGAAAATGCAATATCAGGTCTAGTGCAGTTGGCAAGATATAAAAGTGCTCCAATGGCACTTAAGTAAGGAACTTCTGGTCCCAGAATATCCTCATTATCTTCTTTAGGTCTGTACGGGTCCTTCTCAACTTCAAGTGATCGGACTACCATTGGAGTACTAAGTGGATGTGACTTATCCATGTAGAATTTCTCCAATAACTTGTTTGTGTATTTGGATTGGTGTATGAATATCCCTTCAGGGAGGTGCTCGATCTGCAGGCCGAGACAGAACTTGGTTTTTCCCAAGTCTTTCATTTCGAATTCCTCTTTTAAGCACAAGCATGCCCTCTTGACATCCTTGCCTGTCCCTATGATGTTTATATCATCTACATAGATTGATATAATGCAGAAACCATCAGTTGATTTCTTTGTAAAGATGCAAGGACTAATATCTTTATTTTCATATCCTTGTTTTAAGAGGAATTCACTCAATCGACAATACCACATTCTTCCTGATTGTTTTAAGCCATACAATGACTTTTGTAGCTTTACGCTGAACATATTTTTATTTGTATTTCCTTTACATAAAGGATTTTGGATGCCCTCAGGTACTTTCATATATATGTCAGCGTCTAGTGACCCATATAAATATGCGGTCACAACATCCATTAACTGCATTTTTAAATTCATTTTTACTGCCAGCGATATTAGATAACGGAACGATGTGCCATCTAAGACAGGAGAGTAAGTTTGTTCAAAATCTATTCCGGGTCTCTGTGAGAACCCTTGAGCTACCAGTCTCGCTTTGTATCTGACCACCTCATTTTGTTCATTCCTCTTTCGTACAAATACCCATTTGGATCCTACTGGGATCACGCCTTTAGGGGTAAGTACAGGAGGACTAAACACTTTTCTTTTATTTAGCGAGTTGAGCTCAGCCTCAATTGCTTCTTTCCATTTCAACCAATCAGAGCGCTTCCGGCACTCCATTATAGTTTTTGGTTCTGGATCCAGATTATTGAAAGAAATGTGAAGAGCAATTGTAGAGGCGAATTGGTCGTCGACGACTGTTACATTTCTATTAAGATTTTCTCCTGTTTTGAAAAAGTTTATGGCAGATTCTATATTTACTTCAACCAAGTCTTTCTCATTTGCTATCATATCTTGGTGAAGGTGTTCCGTGTTCCCAGTGTTAGGTTTATTTGTAGCACGTGCATTTACACTGGGTATTTCGTCTTCAGGACGATTTTGGAGTAACTGTGATTGTTTATTGTTTTTAATTTTCCGCGGATTTACATCTTTTGCACCAACTGGTCTTCCACGCTTCTGGCGTCGGACAGTGTCGGCGTTAGTATTTGGTCCTTTGGGGACAATTATCCTTGATGGAGCATTTTCTGCAGGAATATAGGACTTAGTTACTCTTTTATAATCATTAAACGCATCTGGCAGATTATTTGCTAGTTTTTGCAAATTTATTATTTTCTGAACTTCAAGTTCAGTTTGACTAGTACGTGGGTCAAGATATTGAAGATCTTTTTCATCCCATGAAATTTCGTGGCATTTTTTTCAAAGCTGGGCTTTTCTCTCCCCCTAATGCCGGGAAATGATCTTCATCAAAAATGCAGTCAGCAAACCGTGCAGTAAACTGATC
Organism: Ipomoea nil; assembly: GCF_001879475.1. Lineage (NCBI taxonomy): Eukaryota > Viridiplantae > Streptophyta > Magnoliopsida > Solanales > Convolvulaceae > Ipomoea > Ipomoea nil. The sequence continues at coordinate 79,521 of NW_017619207.1, read as the reverse complement.
TGCTGTCATAGGCTCAAGGTATTTAATGATAGAAGGGGATTCATACCCAACATAAATACCTAATCGACGTTTCGAGCCCATTGAAGAACGATGCGGAGGTGGTATAGGTACGTAAACCGCACAGCCAAAGACACGCAAATGAGAAATGTCTGGCTCATTACCACGTACAAGTTGTAGAGGGGAATAATCGTGATATGCAGTTGGCCGGAGTTGAATTAGGTTTGCAGCATGCAACACTGCGTGTCCCCAACAATTTACTGGTAGACTGGACCGTTGTAGTAATGGTCTAGCTATTAGTTTAATTCTTTTGATAAGAGATTCAGCTAAACCATTCTGGGTGTGGACGTATGGTACAGGATGTTCCACCTTAATCCCCATGGCCATACAATAATCGTCAAAAGCTGACGAAGTGAATTCACCAGCATTATCCATTCTTATGTTCTTAATAGGATAATCGGGAAATTGGGCATTCAACCTAATGATTTGGCTTATGAATTTTGCGAATGCCATATTCAACAAACACACATGTGTCCATCGGGTGGAAGCATCAATAAGGACCATAAAATATCGAAATGGTCCGGATGAAGGATTAATTGGTCCACAAATATCACCCTGTAGCCTCTGCAGGAAGACAGGTGACTCAAAACCAATCTTAGGACGCGAGGGACGAACAATAAGTTTTCCCTGTGCACATGGAACACATGTGTAATCTTTTGTAGAAAGAATGTTTGTCCTAAGAAGGTTATGTCCAGTTGAATTTGAAAGAATCCGGTCTATCATTGTTTGCCCAGGGTGACCTAAGCGGTCATGCCATAGACTGAAAGAATGTGTATCTTTAAACTTTACTGCGAGTGCAACGCAGGAGTGCTGGGGCCTGATATATGAATAATACAGGCCTGAAGAAAAGGAAGGAAGTTCTTCAATTTCCTTTTTCTGGTTATTGACCGTTTTGGTCAAAACAAGGAATTCGGTATTGTTTTTAGTTTTAGTTTCTATGTGGAAACCGTTGGACCGAATATCCCTGAAACTGAGCAAAGTTCTTTTTGATTGAGGATATAGGAGGGCTGAATCAATGATCAACTTTGTTCCTTTAGGAAGAATAAGTGACGCTCTGCCGGAGCCCACAATAGGGATGTCATCATTCGCTATGGTTGAAAGGTTGCCTTTATGTTCCTTGAACGTTTGGAAAAATCTCCGGTCTGTCAGAATAGTGTGCGTAGTCGCACAATCAACCAAGCATAGGGTTGATTCATCTCCCATATCTCTAAAGAAAAGGAATGGGTATCAAGATAATGTCTAAGAAGAATCCATTGTATTTATTCAAAAAAAAAAAACAAAAGAGTTCAAAGATAAGGGATCCATTATTCATATAGGACAAAGGAGTTCAAATATAAACATGCACGCAGGCATGAAGTAAAATGGATGTCCATAAGAAAAAGGAGAGAAAAGAATAGGAGTATCACTCCTGATCTCCATAATCAGCTAGTTCATCGCCTAGCAGGTCATCATTCCCTAAGATGAGGGCATTTGCTTCAGGCAAAGATGATTGCCCAGAATCTTTCTTCTTTTGTCCTCCTTCTTGCTGAAGCATCTTTTGGTAAGCCTCGACCAGATGTTTAGGAGTCCTGCATGTCCTAGACCAATGTCCTTTGCAACCACATTTATAACATGGTTGCGACTGACCAGAGTTCTGTTGTGACTTGTTTGGTCCATTTCTTTGAGTTTGCTTGTTCTGAGGACGGGAGTTACTACCGCTAGCTCCCCCTCTGCCACCTCGCTTTGGGCCCCTGCCACGACCTCTCCCCCTTCCCCGGCCTCGACCCCGCCGATTGTCGCTCTGCTGGGCAACAGTGTGTGCTTCAGGCACAGGTGCAGCGCCAGTTGGACGCGCATTGTGATTTTGCATCAATAACTGGCTATGCTTTTCCGCCACTAGTAAATCCGTAATGAGCTCTGGATGCGTATCATATTTTGTATTCCTGTACTGCTTCTGGAGCACAAGGTCATTTGGATGGAACGTGGATAGAGTTTTTTCAATCAGATCCTCGTCCGTAATTTTTTGCTTACAGAGCTTCAATTGTGACACAATTTTGTGTAGGGCGGAGTTGTATTCAGTCACAGACTTAAAGTCTTGAAATCGGAGGTTAAGCCAATCATGTTGGGCCTGGGGTTGGACCAATGACGTCTGTTGGTCAAAGCGTGCATTAAGAGATTTCCAGAGGACATAGGGGTCTTTTTCTGTTAAGTATTCATTCTTGAGGTCGTGGTTGAGATGGTGGCGGAGGAAAATGAGCGCTTTTGCCTTCTGGGCTGCAGTGCTCGTAGATGTCTCTTCAATGGTGTCCAGCAGTTCTGTAGATTGGAGATATATCTCAACATCAAGTGCCCAAGTAAGGAAATTGCTTCCATCGAGGGCGAGTTCAGCGAATTCTCGTTTTGCGAGAGCAGCCATTTCTACAGAAAATATTTGAATGAGGACCATAAAAAAAATGGAATGTGTGGCCTAGTTTATTTCAATAAACGAAAAGCCCAAAGAAAATATTATATATCATGCCCCAAAAAAATGGTCCAAAAAAAATTAGGGGCTTGAATGAGAAAAAAATAGCCCATGAATGATGGTGGTCCAAAAATGAAAACACTGGTCCAAATAGAAATATGCAAGAAAAGGAGGGCTTTAATAGAAAACCCTAGGCCATAAAGAGAAAAAAAACTGATAAATAGGCCAACGGTTTCCATCGATCAGCAGCACAGGTGCCGTCCAGCGTACCACCTCGCCGCCATGCACCGATCGTCGCCATCGACACACTTTCGGACGCCGATCGCAGATCACACCATCACAAGATTTTGGTTCGTATATATATTTTGATTTTATACGGTTCAAAGATTCAAGGGAGAGAACAAAACTCTATTATTGAAAGGAACTCTATATTATACGGTTCGTATATAGTTTTGATTTTTTTTATTTTAATTTGATTTTGAAAAAAGCAGTAAACAAAACTCAAAGGGAATCATTTGAAGTCAGATAGGATCACAGCATATATACTGAAATCAGGATATTTAAGATAGGATCACAGTATAAGCAGTAAACAAATCACTCTTTACAAATCACTGCATACATATATATATATATATATATATATATATATATATATATATATATATATATATATATATATATATATAAATCAGATAGGATCACAGTATTAAAATATACTATTTATGCATATATGTGTATTTCCAGTAAAACAATAATCTTATGCCCAAATTTCACATATATGAATAAAAGGATAATCATATCTCAAAGTTTATTTAACAACACCATGTAATTGTTAACAAAACTAAACTACGGAGTACCAATTTATTTTGAATTGATCATGCAATTGATCTACGTAGCAAAACAAAACAAATTATGTAAATTATATGTTTGAACAGATGCATAAAACAGATAGAGACATACATGTTTTGAATTTTTCTTCCATATGAAATCCTCACATAGTAATGACAAACATAGTGAGAAATAAGCAGTAAAAAAAATTCATATACAGGTACTTAAGCAAAGCACAAAAGCACAACGGATGAGATAGTTTATAGCAACTATGGGAAAAGCAATACCGTTCACCGGAGAAAATTGGGATCGTGCTGATAACGTGTTAAATGTTTGATGCCCGTTAGCTCTTAGCCGGTGGATTTGCAGGGACAATGCAAAATGTAAATAGACTATGATATGAAGTAGAGAGAGTATGAGAACACCAGGAAAAGATTGTCTTTGCATTATCAAGAAAACAACCTTTTATAGTACAAAGAGATGTAGGTTACAAATCACTACATAATGACAAATTAATCATAATAAAGGGACATAATGTCCATAATAAATATATTTTGTAACAGTATGTGGTATTTTATTCTTGGGTTTCATACCACAAAATAGGGACATAGTTTTGTTGGATTGCACATGTCCTTGCTGAACCTTAACTCGCTCTTGTGATAGCAATTATATGATATGAGCAAAAATATTTTGATCTATCACATCATATGTCTTAAGTTGAGCTATAGTCTTGAACTATAAATAAGTTTTGCCTACAAGGCGAATTCATAGCACTAATTATTGGCTTATATAACTATGACAATGTATATGACTCTAGTATTTGTCCAAAGTCAAGCCTATTTATAGTGCTAGTTTCTGTTATAGAAAATATTTGACATGATTCTTGAATATATTGGGATTTAAAAGATGATAGCTCTCAATTTTGAATATATATTTATCCAGAAGGTAAATTAAGACCTCTAATTTTCCTATGTCACCCCTTAAGCCAAACCTTGATAATGATTATTTGATCGAAAATGATTCTCAAATCCTATGTCAATCCTGGAAGGGTTGTTATGATAAGAAGCAATTATAATCCTCCCTTAACTAAATTTAAGGTTGTAGGATGTTTTTACCTAGATCTGACTCACTGCATATCACAATTATACCCCTTAACACCCAGTACATGGTTTTAAAACAAACATTTCCCTATCTGCGTTATTATTTTTAGTTTAGTGTGCAGTTTATTTTCACATGTCACCACCATTGTGTACCTCTAAGGGCTATCAAAGAAACTAGGTATATATGTTGTTATAAACCTCCGTCTGTTGTTTAAATACCTAGCTTTTATGTGTGCATAAATAAATAAATAAATAAATATATATATATATATATATATATATATATATATATATATATATATATATATATATATATATATATATATATATATATATATATATATATTTATTTATTTATTTATTTATGCACACTGATAGTACTAATTCCACGTAAAGCGGTCAAAGTAATAATACGACCAAATAAAGCAAATTAATCTTTTATTGATCGTGTGAAAGGACCTAATACAATCTAGGTGGCTATTCCGATGGCCGACTGACTGTGGTCGGGATGCTCTGTAAATAGCCTATCGATCGTTCCAAAAGTCCCTCACACTGTTGCCGCCGTGGGTATTTATAACCGCTAGGCCGGAGACACAGCTCCGGCCGGCCGGCATGTAGCCCACGTAGCAACCACGTGTCTTCACCCCGCAAGCCCTGCCTGTCAACGCCTAACGCTGCCACGTGCCTCTTCTCGACTCTCTCGTCTAAGGGCTATCGATCGGGAACTAAAGACTTCTGTCAGGCACGACCGGGTTCTTCTAAGAATATCCGACCTGTAACCTGCATAAACAAGAATAAAATACGTGGCACGTCGGTCGGGGTATTCCCTACCAAGAGCCCCCCAGCCCGGGCCTTTTTGACCGCCCGGGAAAAAATGGGACGGGATGAAGAAGTCCAAACGTCCGCCGCCACCCGACCGGACAGCTGTCATTCTGTCGTGCCACGTGTCAGCTTCTGCGCACCTCGGAGTCCGGAACGGTCACCTCGCGCAAGTGGGCTGTTTCCCGCCCAAAAGTTCTCCTATAAATAGGCCATTCTGAAATTCATTTGAACTTCTACTAACCCTCTCAGTCGATCAGAGCATCCCGAGCAGAAAGCTACAAGAGTCGGTCGAGCAACTAGAATCTCAGGACTTTCAGCTAACTGCAACCATTCGGTAAGTTCTCTTTCCTTCAGCTTTTACTTTTTTCTTTTCGTTATCTAGCGATGGCCGACTACGGGCCTTAACTGACCACGACCGGGTCGTACCCGACCCTAACCCGACCACCCTTTAGGAAGACAGCATGTTGGATACAGACAGCCAGAATATCTCGGGCGCGGACTACGACGACGCGGTTGAGCAGCTCAACGAAGAGATTGACGTCGAAACATCTTCACCAGAGGTCGTTCAACGACCACAAAGAGCCTCCGAGCGGCAAAGGTCGTCCAGCTCGGAGGGGTCATCTAGCTCGAGCGGATCGAGCAGTGGGAGCGGCGAGACTACAACGAGCGAACGACGCTCCTCGACCGAGGCTGCTCGGGAAACGCCGACCCGGGTAATTGGGGATTACCCCCATGCAGCACCTACGACTGGAGGTCGGGAGGCCACACCCGAGTCGGTCAAGGAAGACCCGGCTGCCCCGCCCGCACCAGCCAACGGCGAGTTCATGTTTTTGAACAGAGAAAGCGTCGAGCAGCAAGAGAGCTTGTTGACGTCAGGAGAAGCGTCGAAGATCTCCGCCTTACTCACCGGTCGGGTTCGTTTCGACACCTGTCGGAGTCTGGGGAATATCATCGAGCGACACGAAGGCAAGTGGATCGGGATGCACAACCACTCACTCTTTGCACCGATCCAGATCCCCTTCTCCGCTCTCTTGACCGCGTTTCTGGGTACTACCGAGTGGTCCCGGCCCAGATCTGCCCGAACGCGCATATGATTCTAGCTTGCTTTCCACAAATATGCGCTCGGCACGAGGTCGCGTGCACGATGGAGTTGTTCAACTTCATCTACCAAGTAAAGACCCTGCCGGCCAAATATGGAGGTGGATTTCTGATGATTCAGTCCCGGACGGGCCTATGCACGATCGAGAGTCTGCCCGGGAACAATAAAGGCTGGAAGAACAGGATCTTCTCGGTCGAGTATGACCCGTGGATCCTCCCGGTCGAGAGAACGTGGAGCACTCATTACCGAAAGCAAGTTGTGCCGGTCGAGACGAAGGCCCTCCAGGATGCCGTCTCCAAGATCTCGAGCAAGATCCACGAGTATAAGATCTTCCGCCCGAGGGAGTGCTATGACGAGGCCCGACTACCACCGCCGCGGTATGATCTCGAGGAGAAGTACTTGCCTGTGCCAACGGGCGTGACGATTGCAGGGGCGGCTACCCGGGTTGAGCCGGCGAACGAAGGTCTAACACTAACTGATCGTCCCCGACCCTAACTCCCCGATCACTCTCCGACCTCGGTCTAACCATTTTGTTTTTTGTTTGCAGAAATGGCGGGCTTTGAAGAAGATGAGGCACCCCGAGCCCCCCGAGCCAAGATCGTGCTCGGGAAAAAGAAGACAAAGGCCAAGCCAGCCGGGGAACAACAAATCCCGACCGCCTGGCCGATTGGCGCATCCAAAATCGTCACCACCGCCGAAGGCTTTGTGGTCGAGGGTTTTGACGTCCTGGTCTCCCGGGTGGCTGCTCGGAAAGGCAAGGAAAAGGCGACCGAGAAGGAAACCGAGGACGGTGGCGCGCTGAAGCGCTAGAGGAATCAGCGCAGCCCGAGCCCGAGCCCCCTGGTTAGGGCCATTGCGGGTGATGCGTCTATCCTCACCCGGATCGGTAATTCCGGGCCGGTCAGGGAAGATATGACGAAGATGACCCCGACCCAAGTGGCCGAGATGATTGGCCATGATCTGGCTGAGGTAAGAACTTTTTGTCTTCGTACTTTCATATAACTGTCTCTGCTTGGGCTAATCCCGATCGTTTTATTTCTAGGTATCCCGAGCAACCCAATTCCTCCAGCACCGAGCGCGGCCAACGAGGCCTATGCACTGAAGAAGGTTGCCGACCGGCGACTGGGGGAGATTACCGAACTCCAGGTTGAATTGAAGAAAGCCAAGGAGGGTCGGGCAGCGGCGGAGAAGGCCGCCCGGGAAGCGAAGGGGGCCCAAGAGCTGGCCGAGAAGGCCGCGAAAGAGGCTCTCGGGGAGGCGAAAGATCTCAAGGCCCGATTGGGCAATCTTGGCAATTTGGCGCAATTCATCTACCGGGACGAGGCGTCCGGTACGAAGTTCCTCCGGGAGACCCGGAAGACGAAGGTCGGGGAAACGCTGATCTGGCGTTCAGGTGCTGGGCGTTCAAGTTCGGCCAGCGGAAGATGCGCGCAAAGACCCAAGCATTCATGGAGGAAGCTCTCGAGGGCGAGGATCTTCAGCTGGTCTTGACGACCCTACCCGATGAAGTCGCCGACCCCGGCCCACCGCCATTCGGTCCCGAGGAGGATGAGGCTGAGCCGAGCGATGCTCCGAAGAAGTAGTTTAGGTTTACTTCTTCATTTTTGTGCAAGTGAACTCCATCGGGAGCCCAGTCCCGATTTGTACCGGGCACATTTTGAATTAATGAAATTGTTTTTTGTCCATCTTGTTTCGTTCGGTTTACTTTCAAGCGTTTGCTTTTGTTTGTTCGTATGCCGGTCGTCCTTTGCCAGACCATTCATCCTAATGAACTGGTCGTGCGTGTCCCGACCCAATGGCCTTTTGGCCTTTTGAAAACTCGAAGAACTTTTTTGGCCTCTTCGATCGGGTTTTTCCCGATCACCTGGCCTTGTACATCGAAAACTCAAAAAAGTTTTTCGGCCTGTCCATTTTGGGTCTTCCCGATCGCCTGGCCCTTGGATTTCCTTCCTTCCTTCACCCTAGCCCCCACACTGTTGTGCCCACAAGACACGAGTGAGTGCAACAGTGGAAAGAAGTTGGACGGATCGGGGAGTTTTTGGTGTAGCTCTGGTTTCCCCGATCGATGGCGTGACCCGAGCGTCCGCCGAAGATGAGCGCAATAGCCAGTCTTTAGAATTTGATCGGCCAAGTAGTAGGTGGCTATTAGAGCCAATTAGGTAGGTGGCTATTAGAGCCAATTAGGTAGATGGCTATTAGAGCCAATTAGCTGTACACCCCTATCGGTCGGGACCGAGGGAGAGGTGTTATGTTGGGCGAAAAGCCCCTCTTCATTGCTGATGCCGAGTCTCGATCGGGTAGTTTCCAAACACAGCTGGTTTGGGAAGCAGATTTAGAACAACCTACTTCATGCTTAAATAATTTAAAATAACCGATCGGGCCGCCGTATGCAAACGGTCGAGAAATCACCAATCGTATATACATTAATAACTCCCGTTTGCAGACGGTTAGGAATTTACAAATAAACAAGCATTAAACGATGAAAGGGCCCACTCGCAGGTCTAAGCCCCCACTCCATCTACAATTACAAACACTAATGCCTAAAGAGGACGAGGTGCTCGGAGTTCCACATGCCCTCGATCTGTCTCCACGACCGTGATGATATACGGACATTCTCAATTTTGAGCTAGCTTCCCGCCTTCCAAAGGCTGACTTGCCTCTCGACGACGTAGAACATAGTCTCCAACTTGGATACCGAGGGTTAACCCGAACGTCTTTCGAGCTCTTCACTCTTTTCTGGTACTCAGCCATACGCCGAGCGGCTAGCTCTCTCTTCTCTTCGACTCCGTCGAGATCCACGACCATAAAATGTTCGTTTTCCTCGGCATTGTAAGATCGCTCCCTATCGGTCGGGATCCATGCCTCGATCGGGAGACGAGCCTCGGCCCCATAGACTAGGGCGAACAGAGTCTCCAAAGTTGCCTCCTTCGGGGTCGTTCGATAAGTCCAAAGAACATAGGGGAGCTCATCGGCCCAGCTACGACCGGCGGAGTGCAACTTCTTCATCAGACCTTCCAGAATCATCCGATTAGCATTCTCGACCTGTCCATTTCCCTGGGGATAAGCCACTGATGACCGGATGGAGGTTGTCCCGATCGTGGCAAGAAAGTTTTGGAAGTACTGGCTTACAAACTGGCGGCCGTTGTCGCTGATGAGATGCAGGGGCACGCCAAAGCGGGAAATGACATTGCGCCGAAGAAACCTAGCACATTGTTGAGAAGTGATCGTGGTTAATGGCTCGGCCTCGATCCACTTGGAAAAATAGTCGATGGCGACAATAACGAACCTCCTCCGTCCGGATAGTTGTGGGAATGGCCCCAAAATATCCACCCCCCACCTTGCAAAAGGGATTACAGTCGTGACCGGCTGGTAAAATGTAGCCGGTCGTCCGGGCATCCGAGCGAACAACTGGCATGTCTCGCACTTCCTTTTCTAATTTCTCACAATCTAGCTGAAGAGACGGCCAGTAATACCTGATCAGCATGATACGGCGAGCTAACGATCGGCCTCCTTGATGTGACGAGCAGATGCCCGAATGCAATTCCTTCATAACCAAATCAGCTTCAAACGCAGTCAAGCAACGCTTGAGATGGCCACCATACGACCGCCTATACAGACGACCATCTTGCACCTGAAACCTAGGAGCTCTGAGCTTGGATTTCCGAGCACGTTGGGGGTCGTCTGGGAGCCGACCGTGCTCGAGGTACTCCATCAGATCTGTGATCCATGTGTCCTCCGCCGGTTGGATGGGTGCGGCCGGCAATCGGTGGATGTTGTGCCTGGGGATCACCAGAGTCCGAGCAATCTTCGACATATGTTCCGGGGCATCTTGAGCTAACATGGACAGAATATCCGCGTCAGCATTATCCAGTCGGGGAACATGTCAAACGGTGTACCCCCGGAACAAAGTGAGCTTTTCCATCGCCAGGTCCCGGTAAGCCTGTAGTCGCTCACCATTTACTTCATAATCACCCAGGACCTGCCCGACCACGAGTGCGGAATTAGTTTGAGCCCGGATGTATTCAGCCCCCAAGTCCCGAGCGCATTGCAGGCCATTGACAAAGGCCTCGTACTCGGCTTCGTTGTTGGTCGGGTGGAACTGATACATCAACGCAAAATATACTTTGAAACCCTCCGGGCTCGTGACCATGACTCCTCCTCCTGCTCCTCTCTTGCTACTTGATCCGTCGGTGGCCAACTACCACCACGCCGCTTCAGGGTCCTCGACCTCCGGAAGGCGGATCTCCCGAGCGGTGCACTCGACCAAGAAGTCTGCCAACGCTTGACGCTTTATTGCCGGTCGCGGTCGGTACTCAATAGCATACTGAGTCAGCATGAGCGCCCACTTAACTAAGCGCCCTGAAGAAGAAGCAGTTCGGAGAACTGGGCCGATCGGCTGATCGGTTAACACTCGAATGGCTCTACCTTGGATATAGGGAGCTAACTTCTTCGCTGCTATGTACAAAGCATAGACGACCTTCTCTAGCCGGGAGTACCGGAGCTCGGGCCCATGGAGCGGATGACTCACATAGTACACCGGTTGCTGGGCCCCTTCGGGATCAGTTCGGCACAAAACTGCGCTTACTGCTCGATCGGATACGGCGAGGTACACGTCTAGCTCTTCCCCGAGCTCTGGCTTCGATAGTACGATGGGTGACATGAGATATTCTTTCAACTCATCGAAAGCCGCTCGGTATTCATCGTCCCAGACAAATCCATTCACGTTGCGCAATACCTTGAAGAACGGTAGAGCGCGCTCGGCTAGCTTGGAGAGGAAACGGCTTAAAGCTGCCAACCGACCGGTCAATTGTTGAACCTCCCGAACGGTGGTGGGCGGTTGCATATCCAAAATAGCCTTGACCTTGGCCGGGTTGGGCTCGATCCCTCTCTTGGTCATCATATAGCCGAAGAATTTCCCCGTTTGAACCGCAAATGTGCACTTGGTCGGGTTCAATCTCAACTGATACCTACACATAATCTTAAAACATTCCCGGAGGTCCCGAGTGTGGTCGGATCGGTCCCGACTCTTGACCAGCATATCATCTATATATGCTTCCATCGTTCGGCCTAAAAGATCCGCAAAGAGCATGTTGACTATCCTCTGATATGTTGCTCCTGCGTTGTGAAGGCCGAACGGCATCACTCGGTAACAGTACAGCCCGTCCGGGGTCACGAAGGTTGTCTTACTCTCGTCTTCATGGTGCATCATTATCTGGTGATAACCCTTAAAAGCATCCATGAAGCTCATGAGCTCGGCCCCGGCCGTCTCGTCGACCATTTGATGAATACTCAGGAGTGGGTATGGGTCGAGCGGGCAGGCCTTGTTGAGGTTCGTAAAGTCAATGCACATCCTCCATGCCGGGGGCTTGAGAACAAGAACGATGTTAGCCACCCACTCGGGATAGATAACCGGTTGGATGTGCTCGATCGTCGCCATCTTTTTGACCTCTTCTCTGACGAATTCTCGGCGATTGAAAGATAAATGCCGCGTCTTCTGGACGGGCGACCGGCTTGGCCGCGAGATCTACAGCAAGCTTGTGGCATATGACTGTACGATCGATCCCGGGCATGTCCTCGGGCCCCCACGCAAAGATATCGGCAAACTCTCGGAGGATTGCCAGCACTTCTGATCGTAGCTCGGGGGTGAGAGCCTGGCCTATTTTGATCTTCCTGTCCGGTCGGTCCTCGGACAGGGGAACTTCCTCAATTTCTTCGGAAGGCTCGGGTTGCTCCTTCCAGTCACGGGTGGCCTCCTTCACGATCGTGTTCACCTGGGAAGACGTGCCAGCATCACATTTGTTGACGGCCCGGGTGTAACATTTCCTCGCGGATTGAACGTCTCCGCGAACCACACCGACCCTGTTCGGGGTGGGGAATTTCATGCATAGATGGGGCATTGAAATTATCCCACCGATCTTCATTATAGCGGGTTGGCCTAAGATGATGTTGTGGACGCAGTGCAAATTGACCACAACAAATTCCAACTCGGTCTTGACAGATTTTGGCGGGACGCCAATCTCGACCGGGAGTGTAATTTTCCCTTCGGGGCGAATAAGGGCCCCGGTGAATCCTGACAATGGTACACCAACCGGAATCAACTCACTTTTGTCCAGATTAAGCTTTTCAAAGACGTCCAAATAAAGGACATTAACACTGCTCCCCGTGTCCACCATGACACTGTGGACATCGGTCCCGTTCACGTCGATCGTGACCACGAGGGCTTCCAATCCGTGGTCACCGCTGTTGGGTTGATCCTCCAAGGTGAAGGTTATAGGCTCCATCTTTTCCCTTTTCCCGGTGTCACGGGAGTCTACGATCGCGACCGGACAGTTCTCCCTCGGTCGGGAGGCGTCTTCCAAACCGCCAAAAATCACATGGATGGTCGGTTTGCCCGCCGGTCGGCTGCTAGATGGAGGGTCGGGGTCTCTGCGGTCCTGACGATCCGACCGATCTGAGCGGTGGTGAGAGCGCCTGTGATCTCTCCGATCGTTATCTTTCTTCGTCTCTTTCCTTTTACCCACACACTTATTCAACTTTCCCAGATTCAACAAATCTTCCAATAGCTGTCTCAAGTGTGTGCACTCCTCCGTGTCATGCCCGGCACAACGATGATAAGCGCAGTGCTTAGACTTGTCCAGTCCGTCTTGTCCGGGATGAGGGTGGCGAATAAGATTGCAGGACTGAGCGTACTGCATGGCTTCCGCTGCGGATCGGTTCAAAGCCGTAAACTTGTCAGGCTGGGTGCGGGGTCGGGGATGATCATCACCCGATCGATGTTCCGCCGACCGGTGGGTTTCTGGGATGAAGTCCCGACCTCCTGCGATCTCTTGACGGCATTCGCTTCTCCGGCGTTAGCGTAATCTGTCACCCTTCGGAGGGCCTCTTCATACGTGGTGGGGGGTGGAGGATGAAGTCCTAGTATAAATAACCGGCCCGGAGGGAAATATGGAGCATATGGGTGGCGGTTGGATCATCCATTGGTTCAACCTCCCCGACCGCGGCCTTCCACTTGACCAGAAAGTCGGACAAGCTCTCCCCCTCCAACTGCTTGGCCTTTTCCAGATACATGTAGGGCTTTCTCACTATCTTGAAAGTAACAAACTTCCGCATAAACTTCATCGCCAGGGTAGCAAAATCAGAAATGGAACCCGACTGCAACGTTCGAAACCACTCCGCCGCCCTACCGGAAAGCGTGGAGTAGAAAGCCCTACACATCACGGCGTCTGATACGCCCATCATCATCATGTTTCCGTAGTAGGTGTTGACATGGACCTCAGGGTCCGTACGGCCATCATAACCCTTGTTCCCCGGGACTTGTATATCGAGCGGGTATGGCTGGGTCATTATCTCCGCTGTGAAGGGTGTCCTCAATAAGGAGGCTGATTGATCGACCAGGGGCCTCACTGCGTGCTCATTTCAAAACCGAGCGAATTCTGCCTGGAGGTCGTTGAGCAGTCCTCGGGTCTCGTTAAGCTCAGTCGTCTGGGCCTGGGTCGGCTCCCGGGCGTGTCGTCGACGATGTGATTTCGACCCACTATGTGCAGACGAACCCTCCTGGCTAGCCACTTGCATCGGTAGATCTACTGAGCGTCGGCTCAGGTCCTGTGGTCCCAATCGTTGCCGCATTGCTGGACGGAGCCGCTCAAATGCTACTGCCCGGTTGACTTCTTCAGGGTCTTCTGCTTGGGCTTGTATCTCCGGTTGTACCTGCTGAGCCTGCCGTGGTACCTCCATGGCCGCGGCACCCTGCGACCCCAACCTCGAACGAGCCGAGCGCCTAGCCCGAGAAGTGGGCTGAAGCTCCGGCTCGGTCGGTACAGTCGGGTAAATCAGAGGAGCGGGGGCTGGAGCCGTGTACGTAGGCGTATAAGGGGGATAGCCGGTTGGTGGTGTATAATACATTGGCTGCCTGGGCCAATATCCATATTGTGGTGGCGGGACCGGGTAAGGATACTGCGCGGGATACTGAAATTGTTGACCGGGTGGTGGATATCCCGGTTGAATGTAATTGACCGGTTGCTGGGCGGTCGGGTATTGTGACGCTGGGTGAGGCGGTGAGAGATTGAGATTTAGGTCAACGGTCTGACCCTGGTATTGAGTGGGCTGATGGTCGGATGAGCTCGCTGCATCTGTTTGATCATCGCCAAAGAGGTTATATGCGAATGGATACATTGTGATAGGTGGAACCGGTGCTCGTCAGACGATAGCTTTCTTGCACGGGTCCCCACGGACGGCGCCAAAATGATAGTACTAATTCCACGTAAAGCAGTCAAAGTAATAATACGACCAAATAAAGCAAGTTAATCTTTTATTGATCGTGTGATTGGACCTAATACAATCTAGGTGGCTATTCCGAGGGCCGACTGACTGCGGTCGGGATGCTCTGTAAATAGCCTATCGATCGTTCCAAAAGTCCCTCACACTGTTGTCGCCGTGGGTATTTATAGCCGCAAGGCCGGAGACACAGCTCCGGCCGGCCGGCATGTAGCCCACGTAGCAACCACGTGTCTTCACCCCGCAAGCCCTGCCTGTCAACGCCTAACGCTGCCACGTGCCTCTTCTTGACTCTCTCGTCTAAGGGCTATCGATCGGGAACTGAAGACTTCGGTCGGGCAAAGCGCCGGTCGGGCACGACCGGGTTCTTCTAAGAATATCCGACCTGTAACCTGCATAAACAAGAATAAAATACGTGGCATGTCGGTCGGGGTATTCCCTACCACACACATAAAAGCTAATTTTTACACGTGGATTGCACGACTGATTTAATGTCCAATATTTGTATTTAAATAAGTAATTCAAAGTACATCAATGCAAGATTATATCGGAGAAGTAATTTATAGTTGAATTAAAATTAATGTTCCCACTTTTCTAAAAATAATTATCTGAATACGTATTGTAGTTGGTATGATATTAGATAGTATATGCTACTTTTGGTTGGAATTACTATAAGTTTTGTTAATTTGCCTTTAGATAGGTTTGTCATTTTCTTCGTCTCCATTGCTTGTCCGTTTCTTTTTGTTGATAGTTTCTTATGTGCAATTGGGTTACTGGTGCTAATTTGCAAAAAGAACTCAAAAATATTATTGTTAGTTTTGGGTGATTATTGTTTCGGTTTCATGATTATATTGGATTTAAAGGTGTTGACTTTGTTGTACGAGTTGCAAACATGAAAATTTAATGAGTACGCATTACTTGCACAAATTGAATGCTAAAAATATACCAAAAGAGAAGTGATAGAGAATGGGCAAAATCATAGCATTGGCGTATCTTTTTCACTTATATCCGGAAGATGTCTAAGTTAAAGGGAGCCAATGAGGCACACTACCTTCAATCTGATTCGCCCAAAAAAAAAAAAAAAAAAAAAAAAAAAACACTTGAAGGCTCTACAAATTCTCTAACCCGGAAAGAATTAATCCTGATCAAAATCTGGCTTGTATGAAGGTGCAATTGCACTAAACTTTTTGCATTTGACAAAACAAAGGTGATTGAACCAGAAACATTGTTGTTATTTAACAGGAGTCACCACTTATCGTGATAGAATCGGTTGAAGAGGCAAGCAGTACGGGCCAATTAAATGTCTTAGGAATCAAAGATTTTGCTGGTGAGGCTCGGCTCAACCAATTGTTGCCACTCTCTTGTTTCCTATGTTTGCTTCAATACTTTACATGATTGGGATGAGGTTTGAACCTAAGACCTTCCTTATGACATTCCTTCAATACTTTACATGATTGATGAAATTAATTGACAACGACATTGATTCCCGTGGAGTATGTATACAGTCTAGCTAATTAATTGACCAAATTTAATGTTAAATTATGTCAACTATGATTGGGATGAGGTTCGAACCTAAGACCTACCTTATGCAAATCAATAAGTTAAGAATAATAAATAGTTAACAGAATATTACATTACTAAAATTTACACTAACTGAATGCATGGATTTTCAGGAAAAGTAAATGATATAATAAAGGTTAAGTAGGAAAAATTTAAAAAAAAAAAAATATCAAAATCAAAATAATATGAATCATTCATTTCAACAAACAATTGGACCAATATTTTTTAGTTTCATTATAGGTCTAACTTTATCGGCTCTTATTATTATTATTATTATTATTATTATTATTATTATTATTATTATTATTATATATATATATATATATATATATATATATATATATATATGCATATGCATATGCGATAGTGATCACGTGAATCCATGCATGAGACCAATGTGGTGCATTAAAAAAAAATTAGATATATGATTGAGATTAGTTGGGAGGGGTTCAAAATTCATTTGTGCATATGAGGCATGTGTTGTGTGCATATCCTATGTTGCACACAACACATGCTTAATATGCATGCACAAGTTTTGGATTTCCTAATTACACACAACACATGCTTAATATGAACACTCGAATTTTGAAACCTTTAATTGCACGCAATACATTCTCATATGCACACACGAATTTTGGACCCCCCACCCACCCACCCACCCAATGATCTCATCCATAAATCTATATTTTTAATACACTATATTGGTTTGATTCTCATAGACTCATGGGAGGATGGTTCCCATAGGAAAAAAAAAAAAAAAAAAACATATTTTACTTTGGTTGATAGAGAATTTATTTCAATGGAAAAATGAATTATTTGCTCTCTCTTGGTATTTTTTTTCCACACTTTTTGGGAGAAAAGTTACGACATAAATTTTTGTTTTACCCTCACATATTTTTACTATGTAGGTCCATTTGAATCTTTATACTAATTACTTGTTTTTCTAGGCGCTTTGCGCGAATAGAATAATGCCTAATACTTATTTTTAAATAAGTATTTCAAAGTATACCAATGCAATATTATATAGAAGATGTTCATGTATAGGTAAATAAATGTTAAATTTATTTATTTAAATTGGTAATTTAAAGTATATAAATGCAAGATAATATATGAGAGGTTGATTATATATAACTGTCACAAAAATAAATGTTTGCAACTTTGTAATAACGTTAATCTAGGTACTAAGTCTAAAAGCGATAGTCTAAATAAATATTATTTTTGATTAAAATTTTTCTAATTCTCTTTTAGGTAACATTGTTATTGTTTCCATCTTCAATACATGTCCTTTTTTTTTTTTTTTGTTATTGGTAATGTGTCATGTGCAATTGGGTTATTGGTAGTATCATAGAGGGATTCATCATGCAATGAGATTATGGTGTATGAAATTTTAGATTTGTCTTGTTGTGTATATGACTGAGATCTTAGTTGTGCATGCTATGAACTCTTTATCTTACAAGCACATGTTGATATTTGGTAACGGTAGTTTTTCCCTACATGTTTCACGTGTTGTGAGACATCTAATTCTAAATTAATTAAATGCATATATATTATTTTTTGTTGTAGCTGCTAATTTATTTTTTTTTAATTTAAGTAATAAGAGCAATAAAGTGGGAAAATTATGATGTAGGTGGACACGGTTCCAAAACTGTTCATAATTATGAATATATAGTTCAAAAATTATGAACATATAGTTCTATAATTATGAACATAGAGTTGTAAACATAATTATGAACATATAGTTCTGTAATTATGAATATAGAGATTCAATAATGTTGGAAAAATAGCATTAAAATGGCATTTTAAGTGGCTATTTTGTGGTACAATTATCGGTGGGGTCCACTTCCGATTTGGGTCGTGTCAAAGTGGATTCGGGTTCTTCGTAGTGAGACGAAAAGATTGATATATTGTACGCTCAAAACGGATAATGGGTGAATGAGATATTGATTCTCAAAGTAGACCCATTGACTTGGAAAAATGAAGGGAAAAGTGAGCTTTGTCCCACATTGGTTTGGAAAGAGGATTTGACCCCCCTTTTATACAAGAGCTTTTTTAGAGCTTGTAGAATTGTATAACATCGAGGCTCTCTCGCGCGGGGGGGGGGGGGGGGTGCAAATCAAATTCCAACTAGAGATGACTTCGGAAAAGCTTGATTCAAGCTCGAACTCGTGTGCGCCGGCACCTACGGGCACGAATGTCGTCCGGAAATTGGCTGTCTAGTTTCGGCCTAGGCCGAAACATTGACAGTTCCGTCCTAGCAGAATGCCAACGGACACCGGAAATTGGCTGTCTAGTGCCGAAACATTGACAGTTCCGTCCTAGCAGAATGCCAACGGACACCGGAAATTGGCTGTCTAGTTTCGGCCTAGGCCGAAACTAGACAGTTCCGTCCTGGCAGAATGCCAACGGACAAAAGTGTGAATATTCAGATGTTACATAGCCAAATGTAATGGCAATGATCAATGCTATTAAGTACTCCATCCCTATATAAGAAGGGTGTAATGGCAATGATCAATGCTATTAAGTACTCCATCCCTATATAAGAAGGGTAGAAGACAGAAGCTTTAGACACAACTAAGAACAAGCACAAGAGCTCTACACGATTTTTTTGTTTTCAAGCTTCAAAACACTTCTGCTTCTACTCCTTTCTTTGCCTAACTGTGTTCAAGGCTGTTGCTCTAGTTCGCCGGGTTCGTTCGTTTGGGTGCTCAAACGTCGAACCGTAGGGCGTTTTATCCTGGGAAACCTAGGCCACGGCGCTCCTAGCACTTTTGGGAGGTGGCAAATAAGGTTTTAAGGAAAGAGTGGTCTCTTGACTCACGCTAAAAAAACCCTTACCCAAACACGAGCCAATCTTTCCTTCTTTCGGTTTTGGATTATGCTTCTAAGCAAAAATCCTCCCTTCTTTTGATATATTCGTTGGATTGGACCTATAATCTGAGGATTATTTGTTCCTTTTTGGTTGATATATATTGGTATATCTTTTTCCGTAGATATACATATATATATATACATAACCGTTGGATCCGTTTTATATATATATTTGTGTGTGTATATATATATATATATATCTCGGATGAATATCAAATAATATTTTATATACTTGTGTGTGTATATATAAATATTATTTTACGATATTAAATCGATTTTTGGTTCATTATCACCAACAATCTTAAAACCTTATTTATTTTGATAATGAACAAATCGGTGGAGTCCAAGAGTATTGGATCCGTGAATGTTGCCGGAGGTGCACATTCAAATGGTAGGAACGGCAACGATGTTGCACATTCCGTGATGCCGGTTGACGGCGGCAACGTTGGAAATAATATTTCCATGGGAGTTGCAAAAACACACGATGGTGCTCCGGAGAACTTTGGTTCACGATCCGGTAGACCTGTGGCAAAAGGCACACAATTGGTACCTATTGTGTTGCCTAGTGGATCGGCTAAAAGCCATGAAGGATCCTATGATGGTGTAATGACTACATGGTCTGAGGACTATGGTAGTGTTACAAATGACTTCAACCGTAATCGAAGGAAACTCAAGCGAAAGCTTAGATTTCAAGAAAATTACGAAAAGAAGGAGAAATGCCACTACGAAACGAACCGTCATCCTAGTGAAAAGGGTTGAGGATAACTTCGCTATGTTTAAGACATGTGGATGGTTGGACGAGTGAGGTCACAACCGAGGTACCCCCGATGTGCGCTATGGACCACCCTTCGTGGAGTGGACGATTGGAAAATGGAACAAGGCACACGGGTTGAAGGATCACTACAAGATAGGAATAAGGAAATTAATTTCCAATGTAATTTTCCTATTTATTTATTTTGAATAAATGCTGTAGTATCCTTATGATACATTTTTTATTGTTGAATAAAAAATGAATTGTTCCATTGAGCTATTGAATCATAGTACATACGAATTATTTGATGAAATAATGTTGAATGTATGAAATGATTCAATATGGGTGCGTAATGCATCACGTAGCATTATGTGGAAAATGCTAAAATGGCTTAACGGCCGGAACAAAATGTAACAAGCATGTTACATGTTTGAAATCCCGTAAAAGGACTGCGGTCCTGGTTCATGTAGAACGATAAGGATTTCAAGGATCAATTTGTCAAAATTTGGGATAGCTATATAATCGTGAGCGTCACAGCTCAATTGTTGAATATTTTAATTAATATTCTGAGAACGATTATATAAGCTTGATTAAACTAGTCGGAAAATTTGGTTGATTTATTCTCGTTAATTGTGTGATAATTAACTTGATCAAAAATTCCATATTATACTAGTATATTTAATTTGAGACAAATTGTGTTTTGGTGAATAGTGCTTTTGTAGCACTAATGGAAAGTGTAATTTGGCACTTTGAAGTGCAAATTAAAACACTGTAACAGTGCTATTAAGCACAAGGAAGAGTGCTTAATTAGGCACTTTCGGCCACTTGGTGGCTGCACCTTTAGGTGTTGAAAACTTAAGCATTTGTGCTTTGGTAATATCAATAAAGGTGCTAGATTATGATTGGTTTTAATGCTAATTTACTTAGCTTAAACCTTTCGTATGTTGCTAATTAAATTTAGCGTTGTAAAAGTGCTATGTGATTAGCACGAAAGGAGGTTTGGTTAATTGTGTAATTAACTAATAATCCTAGTGCTAGGTAGCACTGAAGTTATAAATTAAGCAACCGAATGTTGCTGTGAGTTTATAATTTAAAGCAATAGAGATTGCTTTGGAGTGGGTGCGTTAGTTTGATAGCAATGATTCGTGCTTTGTGTAGCATGTTTCGTGCTTCACTACTAAGCACTGATTCGTGCTTCAATTTCGGAAGCACTGATTCGGGTTTGTGGCCTTTCGGTCAAAATTCGAATGGATTCGTGAGGGCTAATCTGTTAGCTCCTACGAGATGTGTTAGCGTGTAACACATGTTTACTCTTTAATAGAATAAAAGAGAAAAACCAAATTAATCGTGGATTAATGCGGTTACGAACAATCGATGTGGTGAACGTGAAACACCTATTGGTGATTTCGGCGCAAGCGTTGGTATTGTACTCGAGAGTACGGTACAGTATTCACCTCAATCGATCAAATGTTGTTGCCGAACATAAATATCAAGACGTTGATAAGTTCGGATCTACCTCAAGGTATGTGGGGTGAGATAATACTTTGGACAAGTAAATACCTTTTAAATAAGGTTACCCGCATGAAATTCTTACGAATTGTGGATACGTAGGATGCTTTTCTACGAATGCCTGAAATGTGGGGGTGTCTTGCCAAAGTTGTGTATTGGTTCTTAGTACACGAGTCCAAGAGTTTGGATGTACATAAGAACACGAAAGATTGATTCAAGAAATTCATCGTTCTTGGAAGATGTATTTTTGTGAAGGATCAATAAAGGACCTAGCACGCTGAAAGGAACTTTCGGCGTAGCTATGGTTGAAGGGTATGAAAGAGAACCCGAGCTCAAAGCTAGACGTAGCAAGAGAGCTAGGATTGAAAAATCCTTTGGTCCATATTTTCTGACGTACATGTTAGATTGTGATGCGCACAATCTAACTTCTTTACTAGAAAAGAAATTGGATTTTCTGACATGGTTGTTAGAAAATGAGCCTCGCACATATGTAGAAGTGGTGACTTCTACAGGTGGACCAACCCGAGAGAGGCTATCGAGAGTGAAGTAGATTCTATCTTAAAGAATCACACTTGGAACTGGTTGTTCTTCCTCCGGGTTGTAAAACCTTTGGATCCTAAGTGGATCACTAGTCGGAAGACAAAACCGGTTGGTTATATTGAAGTAAAATGGTCAGGCTTGTAATTGTAGATTACATGCAACGCGAGTGCCACAGCTACTTCAATATATATTCTCTTGTGATGAGAATTGGCTCCATTAGAATGATACTTGCCAAAGCCGTTAGCGAGACTTGGAAGTTCATCAAAATGGATGTGTCGCTTTCTTAGTATACATGGAACGACCTGAGGGTTTGTGGTTCCACGATGTGAAAAGAAAGTGTGTAATTGGTGAGATCATTGTATTGTTCGAAACAATTGCCTTAGTGTTTGGCATGTGAGGTTTTGATCATGCAATGATGACCAACGAGTTTAGTATAAATAAAAGTGACCAGTGGGTCTACGTATTGTGTACGATAGACGGTGATATCACTGTTTGTTTATACACGATAAACTCAACGTGGGCAGTAACGATCAAATGATCAATTCTACCAAGAACATGTTAAATTCGAGATTTGACATGAGATGTGTGAGTTTGGCAGATTTAATCTTCGAGATTAAAATCGTGAGAAGACCGTATGGTCTCGTGTTAAGCCAATCTCATTAAGTTTGATTGAATCCTTGTAAAGGATGATAATCAAGTGGCTTGGACACCGTTAGATACTAACGTACAACTAGCCAATAATCATGGAGATTGTAATTCTCGTGGAGAATACATTCAGATTATTGGTAGTTTAATTGTATCAAATGGGTTATACTAAGCCAGATATTTCCTTTGCGGTTAACGAACTTGGTAGACACCTGAGTAACCCTAGTGATGCGCACTAGAAGGCAATAGTGAGAGTTATGAGATACTGGAGGTATGCTCGTGACTTTGGACTGCACTACGTGTAGATATCTAGCTGTACTTGGAAAGTATAGCACGTTAACGGGATATCAAAGGATGATAAATCCATCAAAGGCTACGTCTTTACGTAGGCAAGTGCAGTCGGTTGGACGGAAATTCTCGAAATGAATTTGTGATAGCTAAGATCCGACGGGATCAAAGCTGAGAGCCTTACACTCGTGTCGCGAACGAGTAGGCCGAATGGCTATGCCATTTTCTCGGGAATGTTCCTAGTGGTAAACTCGTACCTCCAATCTGTGTGCATTGCGATAGTCAAGCCAAAATTGGTTAAGTACAGAGTTAGATGTGGAATGGTAAGTCTAGACTTATAAGTCGTAGACATAATACCATTAAATAATTTCTCACAACGAGGGTTATCTCTATTGACTACGTGATGTCAAAAAAAAAATAGCGTAGCGGCCGCTAACTCGCTAACCCGAGGGTAAGCAAATGGTTGTGGAGAAGTTGAAACGAGGAATGGGTCTAAAGCCCTTGGACTAAAAGTTCTATAGTGGATACCCAACCTAGCTGGCACCTAGGTTCAATGGGACAACTAAATTATGGAACGGAGCGTGTCACTGTGGGGGTCTCGGACTCCCTACCACTCCTCGTTAGAAACAGTGACTCCCGCACGAGGCTAGCATGCTGATGCTTTAATGATTCTTGAGTATGCGGGATACTCGAGAAAGAATCACCTATGTAAGAGAGAAGTGAGGGTCGCTTCAAAGGAGAATTGTTGGGCACAATTCTTTAGAAACTCTCGCAGAACCAGGAACGGTGACCCACGACCAAAATGGGCACACTCATGAGAACAGAGCATGGTTGGGAGGTTCCTGTGTGAGATATGTCATCGTCTACACAAACGGCAGTCGGTTCAAAGACATCGCGTTCTACCGAACAGCCAGTAGAGTAAACATTTCTTCACAAGGGAAGGTTCAAAGGGTATAGTGACCCCCTACCTATCCTATGCAGGGACCGACCGTTTGAACACAGTTGTTTCCGATTTCAAAATACCCCGAAAATCAATTTTTTCATTCATGTGGGGGATTGTTGGAAAAATAGCATTAAAATGGCATTTTAAGTGGCTATTTTGTGGTACAATTATCGGTGGGGTCCACTTCCGATTTGGGTCGGGTCAAAGTGGATTCGGGTTCTTCGTAGTGAGACGAAAAGATTGATATATTGTACGCTCAAAACGGATAATGGGTGAATGAGATATTGATTCTCAAAGTAGACCCATTGACTTGGAAAAATGAAGGGAAAAGTGAGCTTTGTCCCACATTGGTTTGGAAAGAGGATTTGACCCCCCTTTTATACAAGAGCTTTTTTAGAGCTTGTAGAATTGTATAGCATCGAGGCTCTCTCGCGTGGGGGGGGGGGGGGTGCAAATCAAATTCCAACTAGAGATGACTTCGGAAAGGCTTGATTCAAGCCCGAGCTCGTGTGCGCCGGCACCTACGGGCACGAATGTCGTCCGGAAATTGGCTACTTTCGGTATCATATAACTAAACCTGTCTAGTTTCGGCCTAGGCCGAAACATTGACAGTTCCGTCCTGGCAGAATGCCAACGGACAAAAGTGTGAATAAATTCTCAATTAATTTCAATATTAATTTTGAATTTAAATGGCTTGTTGTTTCAGATGTTACATAGCCAAATGTAATGGCCATGATCAATGCTATTAAGTACTCCATCCCTATATAAGAAGGGTAGAAGGCAGAAGCTTTAGACACAACTAAGAACAAGCACAAGAGCTCTACACGATTTTTTTGTTTTCAAGCTTCAAAACACTTCTGCTTCTACTCCTTTCTTTGCCTAACTGTGTTCAAGGCTGTTGCTCTAGTTCGCCGGGTTCGTTCGTTTGGGTGCTCAAACGTCGAACCGTAGCGCGTTTTATCCTGGGAAACCTAGGCCACGGCGCTCCTAGCACTTTTGGGAGGTGGCAAATAAGGTTTTAAGGAAAGAGTGGTCTCTTGAATCATGCTAAAAAAACCCTTACCCAAACACGAGCCAATCTTTCCTTCTTTCGGTTTTGGATTATGCTTCTAAGCAAAAATCCTCCCTTCTTTTGATATATTCGTTGGATTGGACCTATAATCTGAGGATTATTTGTTCCTTTTTGGTTGATATATATTGGTATATCTTTTTTCGTAGATATACATATATATATACATAACCGTTGGATCCGTTTTATATATATATTTGTGTGTGTATATATATATATATATCTCGGATGAATATCAAATAATATTTTATATACTTGTGTGTGTATATATAAATATTATTTTACGATATTAAATCGATTTTTGGTTCATTATCACCAACAAATAATTGTGAATATGAAGTTAAAAAATTATGTATATATAGCTTTATAATTATGAACATATAGTTCAGTAATTATGAACATAGAGTTCTGTAATTGTGAATATAGAGTTCAATAATTATGAATATGAAGTTCAAAATTTATGAATATATAGCTTTATAATTATGAACATAGAACTGTGTCCACATTGCAAGGTGGACACAGTTCCACAGCATAACGATTGAATAAAGTGGCGTACATACTTTTCATCCACAATAATGAAATCATTGATTTTTTTTTTAATTTCCATTCGTTGTTGAGACAAATTGTTTTGAGAGTTTGTCAATGACAATTGATGTCAATAGATGATGATAATAAATAATTCAAAGTATAAGGTTATAATAGATTATTATAATAATATAGTTAAAATTAACTTACAAATTTCTTTAGAGGTTTTCATGTATTGATAAAAGCATAATTGAAATATTAAGTTTTGTTCTCAATAATCAAAAGAAGATTAATTAAACGAAAAAAAAAAAAAAAAAAAAAAAAAAAAAAAAACTGAACTTAAATTTATTATTTTTTAATGAAAAAATCAAATGATTATCAAAGCTCCTGATTTATAATCATTGAATGTTATGTATTTAGTCGGACTAATTATTTGACCAAAGTTTATGTTAAATTTTATATTTTATTTTTTAATACATTTTAACATATTCGTAGTATATGTTTAACAATTATGCTAATTTTAATTGGAATGAGGTTCGAACCTAAGACATTTCTTATAGAAATTAATGAGTAAGTTAAGAATAATAAATAGTTAATGGAATATTCCGTTAATAAAGTTTATACTAACGAAATTTAAGGTTATTTAAGGAAAGAAAATAATATAATAAGGGGTAAATAAGAAAAATCATTAAAAATACTAAAATCAAAATACTATGAACCATTCATTTTAAGAAACAAGTAGTACCGATATTTTTTTTATTCCAGTTAAGGGTCTAACATTATTGGCTCTTATTAAAATTGTAGATAAATGTAGATGTAGATTTTCCACCAACTTATTTCCCACTAACCAATCATAATTAATATTCTAAATAATTTCTCAATTATTTTCCATGAACCAAATGGGTTGTAAATGTCTCAATGGGTTGTAAATGTCTCAATGTGGCTAGTGTTAAAAGACAAGATGGATACATTTACAATTATTGTCGCTGAAGCACGTCTTAGGACTCTAGCCGACAAAAGGACTATAAACAATTAACCCAACCTAGGTTGCCACTTGAGTCCTTCTTTTCTTTATAAGTAGAAAAATAAAAATTTAAATATTGTTAGTAGTTATAGATGCTAAACTATAATTTATTAAATGTATTAATGGGGCCAGTCATATATATATATATATATATATATATATATATATATATATTAAATAGATTAGAAATATAGACTAGAAATCAACCTAACTTATTGAACTCTATTCATGACACCAGTCGCGCGCCCGTCTTCACCCAAAAATTGCAACAACAATAATGGACCAATATTTATTTTAATAATAACCTCAAATGTGACCGTGGGCCTGATTGTGTAACTCGCAATTTATTTTTATAATGGATCTAGGGATACGGTCCTGTGAGTTTAGGATTAGTCTGGTAAAGTTGGAATATTCTGTCAGATCGGGGTGTGGGGGCTCTTGGGATTAGAGATTCAATCTTTTAAGAGAAGAAAATGAAAAAAATGCTCGCACGAGTTTTAATTCACTGATTCATTAAGCAGTATTTGAGAGAAGAAGAAAATGAGAAAGACATTAGACGCTAAAATTAACGATGGACATAACTTAAATGTTAAAAGTGAAATATAAAATCATTGAAAGTGCACTTTAATAATGGTAAATGTGCACATTATGAATGTTTAAATTACAAAATATGACTATTAAAATATGTTGAGCATATATATAATATATAAACATAAATGTACAGTTCAACTATTAATTTAACATTTTAGTTGAGATAGCAAACATGCTTTAATTTGGTATCAACATCAATCTTAACTATAATAAAGCTATATGGTTTGGGAAGTAATTAATGTTACAATTATTATTTTGGTGAGTAATTATTGTTACAATTATTATCTCTATCCTTATTATTATTATAAAATAGTCACAACATCCTTTACTTAAAAAAATAAAATAAAATATAAAAACACAACATTTGAAAAATAAAATAGCTATTTTTTTTTCTCCCCCATAACAAAGGATTACATTTATTATAAATTTACTCATACAAAATTTGAAATTTGCTTTCTAAATGTAATTATCTTAGTTATTATTCGTATTGTGAAAATTATAATATAGATGAAATAGAATTAAGATTAAATCAATGTAATTATGTAAATTCTCTCTATAAGTTTATTTGAATATGTACATAATTAGAGATTATATTAACCATACAAAATTTTAATTTTAATTTTAATTGTAATTTTGTATTCTATAAAAATAATAAATACTTGACCGATGGAAGCTCAAAAATATTATTATATTAAACAATTTAAAATATTTTTATTTTTTCTATTTTTTATTTATATTTATAATAACATCATTTTTTTTCGTGCATCGCGCGGGTGAATTACTAGTTGTATGCAAAAAGTCATAGCCCACACACGTGAGGGACGTGTTGGGCATGTATACTATTACTCTAAAAAATTAAAAAAAAAATTACACTTCTATTTTATTTCTTTCTTATCTTGTTACATATGGTGTATATACACACAATGAGTAATATGATATTGATTTTCATTGTTTTTACTTCGTTGTGTTTCTCTCTATTATTATCATGATTTTTTTTATTGATTAAAAAATTTATATTATTTTATTTCTTTTTTTTTTTTATTATGTGCATGTTTGTAAGGATAACAATATCAAGGTGTCAGAGTATTATGTAGGAGTTCTATTATATATACTCCCAAATCTTATTCCTTAAATTTTATTTCTTGAGTGACGGATACTGATGAGCTACTTTTTTAAGTGAGTCTCAATACAAGTGTCTAAATCAAGATTTTGTGTGTGAGAATAAAAGTTGGGAGTAGAAAATGACAGTACATATAGTATTTTCCATTATGTAGCATACTTAGCCAGTTACCCTATATGAGAAGCCTTATGTATAGAGTAATACTACATGTAGTCCTACTTTCTACTCAATTTTTTACTCCCTACTGAGGTGTCATCCTTTGATTGATTTAAATAAGAGTTAATTCCACCGGAGGTCCCTTGTCTTTCGTGGCAATTCCAAATTTAGGCTCTGTTTGGCAAACCTAGCTGAAAAGCTATAAGCTAGGAGCTGAAAGCTGAAAAGCTATAAGCTCGGAGCTGAAAACTGAAGAGCTGTTAAGCTAGCTGTTATGGTTGAAAATGTTTGGTAAAATTAGCTTTTTGATAAGCTGATAAATGTAAAAAGACTAAAAATGACATCTTCATAAAATTTAAATTAGTTTGTTTACATATTAAAATTTAACATTTTGAAATAAAACTATTAGCATAATCATGATCTAGCATCTCATAATGAAGTAGCAATATTGTTGCAAATCTCATAATAATAATAATAATAATAATAATAATAATAATAATAATAATAATAATAATAATAATAATAATAAATAATATAATATAATATAATATAATATAATATAATAATAATAATAATAATAATAAATAATATAATATAATATAATATAATAATATAATAATAATAATAATAATAATATAATAATAATAATAATAATAATAATCTCTTCAATAATAATAATAATAATAATAATAATAATAATAATAATAATAATAATAATAATAATAATATTTGCGTGAAAGTTGCGGATAAAAGAGAAGAGAAAAGTGTTTTAATTGGGAGGGGTAAATTATGTCATTTCTTTAAAATAATAAGGATAAAGATGGAAAAAAAGTTAGGAAGCTAGGAGCTTATTTTGAAACGCTACCTAAAGCAGCGTTCCAAAATAAGCTCTTATTTTAAGCTAGGAGCTTATTTTGGGAACATTACCAAACACAGCTTATAGCTTATTAGTAGCTTAAAATAAGCTATAAGCTCTGCCAAACAGAGCCTTAGGCTCTGTTTGACAAACCTAGCTGAAAAGCTATAAGCTAGGAGCTGATAGCTGAAAAGGAGCTGAAAGCTGAAAAGCTATAAGCTCGGAGCTGAAAATTGAAGAGCTGTTAAGCTAGCTGTTATGATTGAAAGTGTTTGGTAAAATTAGCTTTTTGATAAGCTGATAAATGTAAAAAGACTAAAAAGGACATCTTCATAAAATTTAAATTAGTTTGTTTTTATATTAAAATTTAACATTTCGTCTTCCAAAAAAAGTAAACACTTTTTAAAATAAAACTATTAGGATGATCATGATCTACCATCCCATAATGAAGTAGTAATATTGTTGCAAATCTCCTTCATCTCCATAGAGGTGTGACTTAAATTTTCGTTGATGGAGATATTACTACTTGAATCTTGAAGTTTATCGGGCGGTATGTAATCTGGATGCTGCTCAAGCACATTAAACATCATGTCATCTTGTGAATTCTTCCGAATATAATTATGTAGTGCAAATGTGGCCATAATAACATCAATTTGGGTCTCCTCACTAAACTGCGGCATTTTAGCAAGTATCTTCCATCTCTTATTCAATACTCCAAATGATCTCTCAATACAACTTTGAAGAGAAGCATGTGCACGATTGAATGCTTCTTGAGCATTAGTTGGCGGCTCTTGTTCAATTTGAGATTGAAGCCATATTGCTAATTTTAATATAACATTAATAATAATAATAATAATAATAATAATAATAATAATAATAATAATAATAATAATAATAATAATAATAAGCTAAAGTTTCAACATAATTGTTTAGCAGGAAACAAGACTGAGGAAGGAATTGACGTGAAAGTTGGAATAGGGGAAGAGAAAATGTTTTAATTCATAAGGTTAAAATATGTCATTACTTTAAAACAATAAGGGTAAAGATGTAAAAAAAGTTAGGAAGCTAGTAGCTTATTTTGAAACGCTACCTAAAGTAGCGTTCCAAAATAAGCTCTTATTTTAAGCTAGGAGCTTATTTTGGGAACATTACCAAACAGAGCTTATAGCTTATTAGTAACTAAAAATAAGCTATAAGCTCCTAGCTTAGCGTTGCCAAACAGAGCCTTAGTCCCAGACTATCGTTTTTTAGACACTTTTAGTCCTTCTTATGATTTTTTCTATTTTTAGTAAGGGCATTTTTGTCTCTTCATATTTTTCTTTTGTTATTTTTCCGGTTTCAACCAGTTTAATTGGTTTAGAACTTTAGGTAACCTCTGACTTTTAGTAACCATATTTTTCAACCAAGTTTTAGTAAAGTCCTAAACCAATTAAACTGGTTGAAATCAGAAAAATAACAAAAGAAAAATATGAAGAGACAAAAATGCCCTTACTTAAAATAGAAAAAATCATAAGAAGGACTAAAAGTGTCTAAAAAACAATAGTCTGGGATGTAAAAGGACAAAAATGATAGTCTGAGACTAAATTTGGAATTGCCACCAAAGACAAGGGACTTCTGGTGGAATTAACTCTTTAAATAAATACCAAAGTGGGTCATTGTTTTTATTCATTCATTTTTATTTACTCAATATAATTTGTACTAGTGGCGGGAATTATATTTCATGGGAGTACATATATCATTTTCCTTATAATATATATGGAGCATACTTGGTGTATAGCTAAATGCCTAAATACATAATAATTAAGGAGACGACAGTATTTCGCCTTGTCTGCTGAGACTCAATATGCAGTATTTGGGAGAAGAGACCATGGTTCAAACTTCGGCGGCAAAAGTGTGTGGATTATTTCATAGTGGGTAGATCCCTTGTACACACCGACATTTGAGTCTGTCTACTGAGCCATCGAGTCACCGTGATTTATATATTCTCAAATATTTTGTCGAATCGGGATTGGGGATTCAAATGGGAGAAAGAAATACATAATAATTAGCCGCCTGTTATAAATAAAACTTATGGTGGACATTAATATAGTAGCTTTGTAACGTCTGTAACGGATGTAATTATCCTTCATTATTGTATGCCTTTAGTGTATCTTGTATATATATCATTGTACTATGATGGATGATTATGAATGGATCTATCCTCCTTTTCTCCCTCATCTTTCTACTCTTATTCTCATTCTTACTGTTCTTCACGAGCTAAAGGCCTGCAAACTAACTTGCAATACAACACGTTATCAGTACTTTGCTCTACATTCTTAGTAAATCCTAAGTTTTTCAATCTTCTAAAATTTGTGAAAATATGGCGATTGGATCGTACGTAGCTGTTGAATCTAGGAATGGATCAAAGCAGATCGAACTTCCGGCTGGGACGCAACGGAAGATCGCCATCGCCGTCGATCAGAAGCTGGTGGTCGATCGCGTAGGCGAGAGTCCTGAGACGTAGTCAGCGATCGGACTTCACAATCCGCTGACCAGATCTGTCACCTCTCTGCGCCTCGACCGCCGGTCGCGCAAGAGGTAGGGGATCCAGATCAGACGCACCTTCGATCCAGTAGCCGCTCGCCTTAGCCGTAGCGCCGATCGATCTTCGCGGCCATCACCAATCGGAAATCGGAAGGTGCACCTGTGGTGCGGCCCTAGTCTTCGTCTTCCCCAACGACTGGTATGGGCTTGCTTGCTTGGTGGTACGTAAACGAAAGCAAAAACGCCGCAGGTCCAAGGTGGCTACTGCTTGGGCTCGTGTAGCTAGCTGATGGTCAACCTGCTCGATCCTTGCTTTTGGCTTCCATAAGGCTTAATGTTACACCAACTCCATGTTTGGTTTCTGCTAATATAATTTTGGGACTTTGGTTAAGAATGATGTTAATGTGCATTGTGATGTTGATAATAATGCTCATACTTCACTAAGTGTGCAATCTGGTGATACCCCCCTTTGGGTGTGATCTTTGGATTTATTGAAGTTTGCTATTTAAACTTTGAAGTCAGGCTGGTACCTCGGTCTTCTTCTCTGTTTTCAGTGCAAGACCTTAAAATGTTGTGGCCATTGCTTTAATTTATTTAATCTGGCGGCCATTTTAAATTTTTGGGCACAGTAACAAGAATGATTACTCCGTATTAAATTGGTTGGTGGGTTTCCTTTCGAGACTTGCTTTTCAATCTACTAGGCTCTTGTTTTTTGTCTTAAAGTGCCTGCATTTGCTTCAATTCAATTCAATTTTGACAAGTACTGTGTCTAATCTAAATTTGCCAACTCCTATATGTTGTGCTTAATAATAGTGCCAATGTTGATTGTGGTACGGCTAGGCTTTGTATGTGCTTAATAATGATATTAATGCTTCTTTAATGTATCTCATCATGTTCTGTGCGTATCATATTCATGCTACTCCATATTATAATGTATGTGTGCATGACTATAAACACAAACCAAGTCTCATGTTGATTAAAATATGGTACAATTATTTACTGTAGGTCATATTTAATGATGAGATTTTTCTTAAATCTTAATCGGAATTTGCATAAATGCATATATTTTTCGCCTAGAAATGAAGCACTTATTATATGATCGTCCCTGAAGGATCGTCTTGATCAACAAGTGATTATAGTCAAAATTCTAAACATAGCATTGCCCCGAAGGCAACAAGTCATAGCACAAATTAGAAATAACAGCATTAGGGCGGTTTCCCCAATGTAAAATTGGTTTTGTGTTGTTTTAAAAGTTAATTGATGGTGCTAATTTGCTATAGAAATTATTTCACATCAGTCTTGGGCATTAAAATAAATCATAAATCTGAGTATTTAAACAAAATGATAGTGTCTAAGTTTTAATATAGTTTTACCCAGAAGGTAAATCAAGAGCACTAATTTTATCTATCACCTGCTATCTTGCCCCAAGCCCTTGATTATAGAAATTTGCTCTAAAAGGATTTATAGACCCTAAGTCAATCCCGGAAGAATATTTGGTGTATGCGGGTCTTATTGTCAATGGTCGTATTGTACTCCAGTAGTAGTACATGACAAAATTATGCTAAGTGTTTGGTCATTGGGCTATTTTTTTAATAAGGTCTGGAAGACCCTGAATGTGGATTGATCTTTAAGGTGACTAATGACTCATGAATGAAGTTTGCAACTTCTATTTCTAATGTTATGCTACTCTCCAAAAGTCAATATTGACTCACATCATGTTGGTTTGCCTGAAGCAAACAAGTTGTGATTTTTTTTTACACATAGTAATCACTGCCTGAAAATTTCGGATCGGCGCAGTTTGAAAACTAAATTCGTGAAAGATACTTGTTGAACTCATTTTGGCATGAAATTTTTTCTGGAGAACCTAGACTCGTGATATTTGATGTCTGTAAAAATATTTTGTTAAAAATATGCTTTGGTTATTCCAGAAAAATTTGTAAAGTTTTGGCAGTGTGCTGCCAATTATTTTTCTGCCTGGAGCAATGTTGTGAAAAATTTCAGAAAAAATACTTTCACACCTTGGATTGACATGAAAATTTTTATGTACGTTCTAGACTTACTGAACTACATATCTGCCAAATTTTGTGTCAAAATGTGTTACCTTTTTCCCCCAGAAAATTCTGCAATCCAGGTCAAAATTATGAAAATTATATCTTGCTATTTTGTGATGTTTTCATGCTGAGATATGAAACTATGAAATAAAATGAGAGTTTGCTTGGAAAAGTGCTGTTTTTGACGCCCCGAAATAGGAATGAATGGGCCCGGCAGCGAACATGTGTTCATTATTATTCGGCGAATGGTACTTCTCTCATTTTTCTAATTTATGAATTAATAAACAATATCTCTTGTCATGTCATGCCTTGTGTGTACCAAACATGATATTCTTTATTTAATTGATATGCATGACTCAACTGAGTGTTTGGTGTCCAAGACATAAGGGACAATTATATCACATGTTGCATGTGCTTCTCTTTAATTGACAACATTTAGCATATAATCTCTTGATTATGTTCACATAAGAGATTTTGTTATTTATCTTGTTGGCAATTTATGATTTGCTATAGGCCATAGCTATTGAGATTTATCACCCAACTTATAAGTGGGAAAATAGCATGAATTCTCAATATGGTTAGGTTGCACCTGTCGTTGCTAAACCTTAGCTTGCATGTGATAATAGTTAAAGGCTATGACATGTTTACAGTGCTAGTTTCTGCTATAGAAACTTTTTGACATGAGATTTGGGCATATGATATTTAAATTTATAGCCCTCATTATTTTGTATATTTATTTGCCCTGAAGGTAGATTAAGGATTTTAATTCTCTAAGTCATCCTTTTAGGATGAATCTTGACAATGAATTCTTGACCAAAAATGGTCAACCTATCCCATCAATCCCCGAAGGATTGTTTGACGTTACTATGAGTCAAATTCTTTTTATCCAAGTCTAACTCAATGCATATCACAAATCAATCCCTCAAGGATTGCTATACCCCCTTTTTTTTCACCTAGTACGTGGTTTCAGAAGTAACATTTCCCTATCTGCGTTATTTTATTTGCGCAGTCTATTTTATATCACCACCACAACGTACCTCTAAAAGGGCTATCAAAGAAACCTCCGTCTATTGATTAAATACAAAAAGCCCATGATAGGGGATCAATACATATAATTGGGTACGTTGACTGCATTCCTAATGAAGATTGTTTCTCGGCATTAGGGGGAGATAATATACTACTCCGTAGCTTTTTGGAGCTTTTTGGAATGCCAAGAAATTTCATAAGGATAAAAACATCTTCATTATTTAAATCCATGTACTAGTTAGATTGAGCTGGAAGTTCAAAAGATAATCTATTTGCGATTTTAGCAAATAATCTGCCGAATACATCTATTGATCATAATGATCATAAAAGAAGTGACTAGGTCCTATATCCTTGGACCAAACATATCTATCGATACTCCTTGACACCAGAAGTGTAGGAGACCTATCGGTGAAAGAGATATGAATCATAATACTAGATCTAGTAAAGAAATATTGTCACTCTTGAAATAGTTTGAATAATTATGTCCTGCAGACGTTCGTCCAGATGACGAAAAACCCTGGTAAGACTTATAGGTGCACCAAACAAACGTAATACTAGGGATGCGGAACGACCAGATCAAAATATCTTTGGGAAATGTTTAGAATCTGGTTGTTTTAGAAATTGCCATTACTTTTACAAATATGGGAGTTTTACAAAAAAGGTTATAGTTGTCGACAACACAATTGCCATTACAAATTGCTCGTTATATAATCTGGATCCAGAGTTAAGCACCAGAAGTGCCATGACTATTTAATATATAAAGGAGCAATTAAGGCATAGCTCGACTCGCTAAAATGAATAAATTCTCTTTATAACAATACACCATTTGAGTGTTAACCCTGAAGGTTACAAATGGGTGTGTGCATGAAAGAGAAATAAGAATAATGAGGTGATAAAGCGAGTTTGTAGCCTATGGGTTCACGCAGAGACCCTTAATTGATTTTAATCAAATATAATCTCCCACGGTAAATGGCATTAAGTTCCGCTACATAATACAATTGGCAGAATAATAAATTTAGATATGCAGTTAAATTTATCTTGAGAAATCCCTGATGGATTCATAATTCTCATTTTTAAGTATTATTATGTGTCATTATCTACTCTTTAAAGGGTTGCGAATGGAGTTAATATCCTCATTGAAGGAATAATATGTACCATTGTGTGCTCGATAAAGGGTTGATAATGAACTTATTTATTATTTATTATCTCAGTCAAGATTGATGGTGTAAACATCAATGAAAGATATAAAGAGCTTGATGATGTCAGTTCATGTTTAAAGACTGAGACTTTTGAAACAAAAAGCTTGTGAAAGCTATAAGTATTATCTCGACTTGAAGATCGAGTTTTTGTTTACAGTTTTTTTTATATACACCAGTCAGCCTACATCTAAAAATGCTTTTTCATATGTCTATATGCATATAAGTGTCATGTTTTTATCAAACTAAAGGTTGCCTAATAATCTCTTGAAGTAGATAAGGAACCTTTTTTGGACTCGAAGTCCCTTACTTCATTATCATTGGAGCACCATTATAGAACCAGAAGTTCCATAACCGCAACATATTTGCGATAAAATTGCTAGCAAAATCTAGTGCTCCCCCTACAAATGAAGTACTTGAATAATGATTAACATATCCTCCGGTATCTTCGAGATACAAAGACATGACATTTATGTAAGAAACCATGATACGGTTTTAATAGGCTACTTGGGTACTGGCTGTTTTGTTTGATCCCCGCAATGCCAAGTCCAAACTGGTTATACAATGAATTTCCCTAAATGTTCAAAATGAGGACAATAACACTTGTGTTGCACAAATGTTATATTAGCTCTAGAAGAGCCATAAGATTATTGTACACTAAGTGACAATCCAGAAGATTTGTCCGATCCATCTCTTCAAAATTTAAAATATATGTAGAACTTGAAGATTGTTATCTTCAGGGGGAGACTGGAAGTACATTTACTCGAATCAATCCGGAAGATTGAACATTGAACGTAAAATCCTGAAGATTAAGTCATAAAAGACTAACAATTGCGCACTATTTGCAATACATAAATACATAAATATCATGTACTTTTTTCCTCACTAGTTTTCTCCCATTGGGTTTTCTAGTGTGGTTTTTAACAAGGCATGAGTATGATATAGTAATGACAATGAGGAAAAGTTGCAAAATAATTGCTTAAATGGACAAACTCCAAAATCCTGAAGATTATGCGGTTTGCGCCCTGAAGGCTTATGGTTGTACTCTTTTTCCCTTAACTAAGTTTTTCCCACAGGGTTTTCTTAAGTTAAGGTTTTTAATGAGGCGACCAAATACAATATATGTTTTTATATATATCATGTACTCTTTTCTTCAACTAGGTTTTTCCCACGTGGTTTTCCTAGTGAAGTTTTTAATGAGGCATGAATATATTTTCTATTGTACTCTTTTCTTGTCTAGGTTTTTCCCACAGGGTTTTCCTAGAAAGTTTTTAATGAGGCAAGATCATGATCAAATAATGTCCAAGGGGGAGTGTTATAAATAAAACTTATGGTGGACATTAATATAGTAGCTTTGTAACGTCTGTAACGGATGTAATTATCCTTAATTATTGTATGCCTTTAGTGTATCTTGTATATATATCATTGTACTATGATGGATGATTATGAATGGATCTATCCTCCTTTTCTCCCTCATCTTTCTACTCTTATTCTCGTTCTTACTGTTCTTCACGAGCTAAAG
Organism: Ipomoea nil; assembly: GCF_001879475.1. Lineage (NCBI taxonomy): Eukaryota > Viridiplantae > Streptophyta > Magnoliopsida > Solanales > Convolvulaceae > Ipomoea > Ipomoea nil. The sequence goes on along the minus strand of NW_017619207.1, from coordinate 42,138 downwards.
GCCTGCAAACTAACTTGCAATACAACACCGCCCTTATTTAAATTTTGTCAAAACTTGCACGCATTAATATGTATTTTAAATATTACGGAGTACGAAAGTATTCTTCTCATGATTTGAAAGGATAAAATTAAGTGTATAATTTAAATGTCAAAATTAAAATACATTATAAATTACTCCGTATTAGAAGTTCATTTGTAGAAAAGTAAAAGTGCACTTTTTAAGAATGACAAAATGCACTATCAAATACTCCGTAGTAATTAAAAAAAAAAATACACTCACTATTAAAAATTATGTAATTTCTGACCATCTAAAAGTGATCTTAAATCAAGTCAAAAGTCTTGTTCCGATCACTTTTGATATTCAGAAAAACTTTTGTTGCTATTTTCGATTATTTTTTACTTTCAACTTGATTTAAGATTACTTTCATGTGGTCGGAAATTTCATAATTTGTAATAATGACGGTAGTGTAAAGGTCCTAATGAAGGACAGGATGGGGCCGGGTAGGGGGTACAGTGTAAAGGACAGGATGCCCTAGATTATGACAAACAGTACATAGATGAGTCGGCACATGTGTGAATTAAATATGGCATGCACGGAAATTAGCATTTAATTAGTGGATGACACTTATCTGTACGCCCAGATAGTGGGGTACCTTACATGCATGGTAGTCAACTAAGGGGTGAAATTTGTCATAGTGCTTAATAATTGAGTCTTATTAATGATAATATAGGTGAAAGTAACCCCTCAAAATGAGAGGAGTTTTTTGTGCGTAATGAATGAAAGTTTAGTTTTTATTGGAACGTCGTTATAATTAACCTTCCATAAATTGTAGAGTCGAAGTGGTGGACACATGGAATGAACAATTCAACCTTTTTGTCACATGATAATTGATATAGAGGTTCTTAACAAACAGTTTTAATTTAATTAGTGAATGACACATATCTGTAAGCGCAGAAAGTGGGGTACCAAAAAATACAATTTTAATTTAATTAGTGAATGACACTTATCTGTAAGCGCAAAAATTGGGGTACCATAAAAAATCAATTTTAATTTAATTACTTTAATTAGTGAATGACACTTATCTGTAAGCGCAGAGATTGGGATAATAGTTAAAAAAAAATACAATTTTGAAAAAAAAAAAAAGGAATAAGGGTCAAATAGGCCACTGAACTGCACACGAAAATGCAATTAGGCCACTGAACCTAAAAAACCTACAATTAGGTCCCTAAACTAACCAATTTCATTCAATTTGTCCATTTTTCAAGTTTCTCAAGTTACTAACAGGTTAACCCTCCACCTAGGATGCATATGTGGCATTTTTTAAAAAAAAATAATGTTTTTTTAAATTAGTTTTTTAATATTTAATAAATAAAAAATAAAATAATTTATTTTTAAATTATTTTTTTTAATATTTAATAAATTAAAACTAAAATAATTTGTTTTTTTTTATAAATAAAATATCGTATAGGGGCTCAGATTTTATTTTCAAAAAAAAAATGTTATTGTAGTTTTTATTTATTAAACATTAAAAAACTAATTTAAAAATAAATTATTTTAGTTTTTATTTATTAAACATTAAAAAAATTAATTTTAAATTTTTTTTTTAAATGCCACATATGCATCCTAGGTGGAGGGGTAACCTGTTAGCAACTTGAGAAACTTGAAAAATGGACAAATTGAATGAAATTGGTTAGTTTAGGGACCCAATTGTAGGTTTTTTAGGTTCAGTGGCCTAATTGCATTCTCGTGTGTAGTTCAGTGACCTATTTAACCCTTAATCCAAAAAAAAATGATATATGGATTTCAGAAAGTTAAACTTCATGTTATTAGGACATTTTTAACAATTAAGTCCCTCAACTTTAAAAATCTTAACCAATTTGGTCCTCCGTTTGTTTGACCGTTAGTCAACCGTTAACTTGGGACCAAATTGGTAATTTGTTATAGTCAAGGGACCATTTTGGTAATTAACTTTAAGTGTGGGCAATTCGCTTCAGTTTTCTCGAACCGAACCGTACCAAACTAGTTAGATTCAGTAATATACCGAACAACTGTACGGTAATAGATTCTTGTATACCGAACGATTCGGTAAAAACTCGAACAGAACTAAATTTGTTTGGTAAAAATCGAATCGAACCGAATACCGTTTGAACTTTGAATTGCTTTTTTTGTTATATATTAGACTTTGGATATGGACTATGTAAACACCATAACACATAATATAGAACTTTTGATAACAAACCATAAAGAAATCAAATAAAACATTTACAAGAGATACCCGTGAGAATATGAGCTGAACGGCAGAGCAAGCAGTAAGGGACTTGGATTTACTTTTTATTTATTTATTTATTTATTTATTTATTATTATTATTATTATTATTATATTTGAAAAAAAAATCAAATAATGAGAAGGGAAAAACTCAGATTTCAATATTCACGGTGAAGAAATATTACAAGGCTTATATAGTAGAGCTGCCCACCACAATAGGTGGGGGAGCTTGACACAGCTAAAGACTCTACTTTATTATAACAAACTAATAACAAACTAGCTGACTTAATACCCCCCTTCAAGCTGACGGGGGACAAGATACCACGCCAAGCTTGTGACGGAGATCAGCAAAGCGAACACTCGAGAGTGGTTTGGTGAAGATGTCAGCTAACTGGTCTTGAGTAGACACAAAATTGACCTTGAGAGCACCAGTCGCTACCTTATCCCGGACGAAATGATAGTCCACCTCAATGTGCTTCGTCCTAGCGTGAAAAACCGGATTAGAGCATAAGTATGTTGCTCCGAGATTATCACACCATAACACAGGAACAGTCGAAGGAAGCAACCCAAGCTCACGCAGCAGAGACTGAATCCATGTGACCTCGGCAGCAACATCAGCTAAAGCTTTGTACTCAGCTTCCGTAGAAGACCGAGCGACAGTGCGCTGCTTTTTGGAAGTCCAGGACAGAAGATTAGGACCCAGAAAAACAGCAAAACCTCCGGTTGATCGCCTATCAATAGAGCAACCAGCCCAGTCTAAGTCGGAGAAGGCATGGATAACTGGAGTAGTAGATGGAGAGATGCGTAGACCAATATCCAACGAGCCTTTGACATATCGAAGGACTCGTTTCAACGCCGCCCAGTGACCATGTGTAGGAGTGTGCATGAACTGACACAACCTGTTAACAGAAAAAGCCAAGTCGGGACGGGTGATCAGTAAGTACATCAATGACCCAACCAGTTGACGGTATGGGGTTGGATCATCTAACGCTTCTGAGTCCTCAGCAGGAGGCGACACCGACATCGGAGTGCACAACGGTTTGCAGGAATCCATACCAGCCTTCCGTAACAACTCAGTCATGTACCTCTTCTGGGACAACACTAGGGATTTGTCTACCTCAACAGCCTCAATACCCAGAAAGAACCTAGGCTTGCCAAGATCCCGAATCTTGAAGACCGTGGATAGCCTGTTGAGAATGTCATGAATCACAGCAGGGTTGTTGCCCATGAGAAGTATATCGTCCACATATACTAGCAAGTATATCCGAATGTCCCCGGTATCATAAATGAAAAGTGAGATATCCGTTTTGGAAGGGCGGAACCCGACATGAATCAGGAAATCGTGTAGCCTCGTAAACCAAGTGCGTGGTGCCTGTTTGAGCCCATACAATGATCGCTGCAACTTACACACATGATCGGGATAATTTGGGTTAGTATAACCCGGTGGCTGGCGCATGTAGATATCTTCAGTGACATGCCCATTCAAGAAGGCATTATGTACGTCAAGTTGACGCATTGTCCAGTTCTGGGAGACAGCAAAGGCTAACAACAGCCGAATAGTTGTGGGCTTGACTACCGGACAGTAAGTGTCTACGTAGTCTTGCCTTGGTATTTGATTAAACCCCTTAGCTACTAAGCGGCTTTGTATCGTTCAACTGTACCATCAGACTTCCACTTGATACGGAAAACCCACTTACAACCGATGACATTCATCCCTGGTTGTGAGGGCACGAGGCGCCACGTTTGATTATGCAGCAAAGCATTGAATTCAACATTCATGGCATCACGCCACTGAGGTTGACGAACAGCCTGGGAATGGCACGTGGGTTCGCTGTCGTCCACCGACGCAACCAAGGCAGTGGGACGCTTGCGTTGAGCGTCAGTTGTAGTCCGGAGGCGCATCACATGCGTGCGAACAGTTGGACGTTGTCGACGATGCCTAGTTGATGTCGTGGTTGACGTGGACGGCTGATAGGAGGAAGATGCTGCAGCTGCCGTGGACGAGGATGTGGGCAACGATGTACGTGGCGGACCACCTGTGGTTGGTTGAACATCATTGTTTGTGGCCATCTTAGTAGATTGAATGTTAACCTGAGCACACGCCCAAGGTTGTACATCCTGTGTAGGAACAGCTGCTAATGCCTTCACCTGTGAGAATGGGAACACCACCTCATTGAAGCGGACATGCCGGGATATGTAGACATGTCCAGACTGAATGTCAAGACACCGGTAGCCATAGTAGGAGTCCGGGTAACCAAGGAAAACACACGCCTTGGAACGGAAGTCCATTTTGTGTGTGTTGTATGGGCGTAAATGCGGGAAACACTCACACCCAAACACACGTAGTATGGTATAGCTAGGAGCATGACCGTAAAGTAAAGAATACGGACTTTTACCACACGAAACAGAAGATGGAAGGCGATTGATCAAGTGTACTGCCGCTTCAAAGGCATAGAACCAGAACTTGTGGGGAACCTGAGCACGGGCTAACAAAGTCAGACCCGTTTCGACCACATGCCGATTCCTGCGTTCCACACGCCCATTCTGTTCGTGTGTATGAGGACACGACTTTTTGTGGAGTATTCCTGCGGCTGCAAAAACCGTACCTAATTTCATGTATTCAGCACCCATATCGGATTGGACACATTTTATGGGGCGGGAGAACTGTTTCTCCACTAATGCCCGAAACCTGCCAAAGATAGAATAAATGTCCGACTTTAGATGCATGGGATAAATCCACATGAACCTAGAGTAGTCATCGACGAACAACACAAAGTATTTATGGCCATCAACTGTGGGCACAGAAGATGGACCCCAAATATCAGAAAAAACAAGATCCAAAACCGACTCACTAGACTTTTCAATACGTGACAATGGGAAGCGCGCAGACTTGCCCATCTGACACGGAGTACATACGTTATTTAAAGAATTACAAGACCCTACAACTGGACAGGTTGCCAAGACTTGTTTTAAAACTTGAGAGTTGGGGTGACCGAGACGCTCATGCCATGTCCTTGGGGACGCTTTAGCAGACAAGAAGGCAACTGGACTGGAAACATTGAGTTGGTACATCCCACCTGTGCTAGGACCTCTAAGCAGAATCTGCTGGGTGGTACGGTCCTTCACAACAAAAAAACGAGGGTGAAATTCAAAGTACACATCATTATCTTGTGTAAACTTTTGGACAGACAACAGAGACGCACGTAGTTCGGGGACATGTAACACATGTTTTAGAAACAGAGACCGAGACGGGGAATTTAATGTAAAGGAACCTGTATTCTTTATAACCAGACCTGTGCCATCTCCTACTTGCAGTGCCTCACCGCCTGAATAGTGTTCTACGCCAGTCAGACTATCAACCGCCGGTGTAGCATGCGCATTGGCCCCCGTATCAGGCAGCCACACATTTGAAAAAGGAGCAGTATTGTGGTCATTTTGTTGCTTCCGGTGTACCATGTTCGCCTGAGGTTGAGTAGAAGCCGAACGAGGGCCGCCGTAGTCGTCGAACCGCCGGTAGCAAGTCAGGGCCGTGTGACCGGGTATGTCACATATTTGACAATGCACACAACCTCGGCCACGCTGTCCACGCCCTCGCTGGCCTCTCTGATGCCGGCCGCGACCACGTCCACCGTCGTTGGTGGACCTGTTGTTCGATGGTGCCTGCTGGGCAATCAACACAGCTGGAGAATGGCCGACTGGTGCAGCTTCTTCCGGAAAAAGGTAGCTGTGAGTATTAAGGAGATCAGCTACTTCCGATATGGTCAGGGGAGCACTTTTGGTCGTGAGGGAGGCAACGAGTGACCGATATTCTGGCCTGAGACCCCTGAATAGGTGCAGGTTCTGCTCGTCTAGTCCTATCGGCCAACCGGCCAGTGCGAGCTGTTCGACGAGAATTTTGGCACGTCCGAGATACTCGGATGTCGATGAGTTCCCTTGCTGAAGCCCCTGGAGTTGTGTTAGTAAGCTGAGGGTGCGGGAACGCGACGTCGAGCCCAAGGCTGTTTCGACCAAGACCCAAACTGCCCTGGCAGTGTTGTGGCCGATTGCGAGGTATAGTACATCCTCCGCCATGGACGAGTACAGCATGCTTAGAATGGACTGGTCCTGTTGGACCCAGTCGGCGTGCAGCGGATTCACCACCGGGGTTGCCGTTGGCGTGGTCGGGGAAGGCAAAAACTCCGGCGGACGCACACTCGTTCCGTCGACAAAGCCATAGAGATTTTGGCCTCTCAAGAATGGGACCAGCTGCGCTCTCCAGAACAGGTAGTTCGTGGCATTCAACTTTAGTGAAACATAGTGATGCGCCTGCTGCAATACACTGGCCGGACGTCGGTCAGGTTGCGCAACTGCTTGGTTCTCTCGTTCGGAGGAGTCGGCGGGAGTGGGGTTGGATGTGACTGTGGGTGGGTTGGCCATTGGACCGTATTTTAGGCTGATACCAAATGAGAAGGGAAAAACTCAGATTTCAATATTCACGGTGAAGAAATATTACAAGGCTTATATAGTAGAGCTGCCCACCACAATAGGTGGGGGAGCTTGACACAGCTAAAGACTCTACTTTATTATAACAAACTAATAATAAACTAGCTGACTTAATACAAATGGTATTCGGTTCAGTTCAGTTTTTTACCGAACAATTCGGATCGATTTTTATCGAACCGTTCGGGTATACAAGAATCCAATACCGTTCGGTATATTACCGAACAAAATTAGTTCAGTTCGGTTTGGTATAGTTTAATTCGAGAAAACTAAACCGAATTGCCCACCCCTAAAGTTAATTACCAAAATGGTCCCTTGACTATAGCAAAATTACCAATTTGGTCCCAAGTTAACGGTTGACTAACGGTCAAACAAAATAAGGGACCAAATTGGTTAAGATTTTTAAAGTTGAAGGACTTAATAGGTTAAAAAAAATATTCAAGGACCAAATTGATAATTTCGTTATAGTCAAGGGACCATTTCGGTAATTAACTCTATATTATAATTATAGAGAAAATTTTAATTTTGGTCACATGACTATAGGGGCTTTGTTAATTTCAACACATGACTTTTAAAAGTGTCAATTTAATACCATGACTATGTAATTTTTGTCAATTTTGATCACTTCGGCCAAATTGACGGTCAAATTTGACCGGAAAAATTTAATGCAACATTTAATCTATAATTTGAGGGGCAAAATAGTCTTTTGATCCTTTTTCTTAATTGATTTTGACCTGGTTCAGCAAATGTGATAGATAGCACCCAGTTTTCCTTATCTGATCTTTTCTGGGGCACCAATGTCAAGAACAGGGGGTTTTCCTTGTGTATTCTTGAGTTTCAATAGTCCATTTGAAGGCCTTTTCAGTCCATATTTATCGATGTTTTCGAGGATAAACCATGTCAGGACTACCAGAATCTATTCCACCAGCCACAGCGGCAGCCATTTCATCATTAACACAGCGAGTTTGAACGTCAATTTCCCCAAAATTTCTCTAGGCAGTACATGTACCTAAAGAAAAATAAAAAAGAGGAAAATTTTTATTAGAATTCAACCATGATTTTGCATTAACGTTGTCGTTTAGTTGATGGCTTTCATGCTTACCGAGCTGCGGCAAACCATGGTAGGTTTAACGTCGTGGTTGCAAATATCGAGGGAGATTTCCATGCCGGAATTCCCACAGCCGACGTCGTGAAAATCCTCGCCGAACTTATAATCGCAGACATAGATCACTTCGCTACCGAATTCCTTCAACCCTTCAATCTCCGGCACGACGGACTCCGCATTCTCGTCGGTGGCCACTGGCAAATATACTCGACTTCTCCGCCGTCAGGGGACGCTGTCTTGACCCGCCACACCTTGCAGGCCTTGTCGTACTTAGCGGACTGCACTCATTCGTTGAACCGCGGCTTGATGTCGAAGTGTTCAGCGTACGATTCGAGGTATTTAATGAACTCCCGCATTGTCTGATACTCCGGGTAGTGATCCAGAAAAGGGTATTTTGGGAGCTGGCAAAATTGCTTGGGAAGATGAAGTTTCAGGCGGTCGTAGGTGCACACCAATTAGGAGAAAGGATCAAAAGACCATTTTATTCCTCAAATTATTGATTAAATGTTAGATTAAGGTTTTTCGGTTTAATTTGGCCGGAGTAACCAAAATTGATAAAAAATTGCATAGTCAAGGTACTAAATTGATACTTTTGAAAGTCAAGTGCTGAAATTAACAAAGTCCCTATAGTCATGTGATCAAAATTGAAATTTTCTCTATAATTATATTATGTTATATTATATATTATAAATATTATATATTATGCGGCTTGACGAGCCACGAGCCTAGAATATCTAGGCTCGGCTCGAGCTCGATTATCAAATGAGCTGCTCGAGCTCGATTATCAAATGAGCTGCTCGAGCTCGGCTCAAGCTCGATTTTGACCGAACTCGAGCCGAGCTTTGACTGAGCCACTCACGAGTGGCTCACGAGCGGCTCGGCTCATTTACACCCCTAAGCATATTTATATATATATATAGTACAAAATTGAACATAGAAGATTGACCATAGGCCACCATTGTTGAAAGAAAGGTTGCCTAATCTTAGTCCAAAAATTCGCGGGAGCACTTTTATAAATAAGTAATCAATAATTCGCCACCATTGTTAGCTGTAATGGTTGCCCATTGTATTTTTTATATATTTAAAAAAACTTAATTTATAATAGGCAACCATTTCTAATAGAAATGGTTGCCTAATATTAACCCTAGATCTAATAGAAACAGTACTGTCTCCCACGCAGATCTAAAAGAAATTAAACTTTTGATACTATTCACTTTACATATCTGAACTTTTGATAGTGTTATTAAACTTGTTTTTGATTGCATATGCTTGAGATTAGATGGTTTTTACTATTGACTTTACATGATGTCTCTACCTCTTTATATGTCCACAAGTTTGTGGTACTGCACATAATTTTGTTTGCCTAAAGCCCTAAACCTTAAGGAAGGAAAGTACTCTTTTATGCAAAATACTCTGTGCAAGCTCCGGTGCTTTCAACACGTACAGGTGTCTCCCTCTCTCTCTCCTATTATCTCTGCGGCTACCGGTTTTACTACAGCTTCTCCTCACCCAACGCCTATTATGCTTTCCATTAATTAGTTTATTTTGTTACTCTTAGAGATAGTTCCGGGTTGTTTGGTTCAAGACATGCTGCAAGACCTCACCACCTGCGGGTTTCATGGTGAGCAAACTTTTCTATTTATATATTTCACAATTTGTAATGACTTTTCTTCCAGCTTATGCATTTTGTCCATTTTACACATGGGTGACCTGTTTAAGCTTTACTAGAATTTTGGCATGTTTAAGCTTTACTCTACTAGAATTTCAGACTGTCCAATGTTGAGCTTAATTATTTTTTTGAGATTCATATACATTCCCATTGCTCTGCTTGACTTTGAGATTTATGCAGTATGTTCCTGTTTTGTGTTTTCTTTCCCTTCAATTTTGTTATATTATAGGTTTGGTATTAGTTCTAGCCATTGAGAGTTTTCTTCTTGGCATATATGTATGTGTGTCTTTAATTTGTGCCTGTGAAATACTTTTGTTTTTGTCTTTTTGAACATATTATTGATGATGACATGAATTCCAACTCCAGATGTTCCTTTGATGTTGTGTTTTGAGGAGGGGGTTAGGGGTTAAAGAGGTGTTTGTACTAACTTAATTACCACTTTCGTTTGCAGCCAATCTTTTTCTGTACATTGCACTTCTTTAACACATGTAGAATAAGTGTGAAGAAGGAAGGAAATAAAACTAGAATAGAAATTCAATCAATAATCATACCAAGTGAAACTGCACATTTAGTTTGTAATAGAGGGACTAGTAGTATGGCAAAAGGCATATTGGTCTTTAAACATTTGTCTGATATTGCAGAAGCCCAAATGTGTTCCCACTGGAGGATCTTGCTGCATCTAAATTTGGTATGTTTTTTCTTTGGTAAAGTAGTCAGAAAGTGTTCTATGGATATGCTTACTTTTCTTCTTTTATGTGATCCCAGTCAAGTTATATCACCCAATTCTATGTATTCATGTATTGTTGTGGTGCTGTCCTTTCACAAATTCTCTGACCAAAATATATAATATATATGTTTTTTTTTTCAGAGTGCTTGTATAATGCCAGCTATAATGCTCCTGAAATTCAGTTTTCTGTCTTTACAATTTTCAAATGATGAAATGCAAAGAACTTAGTTTGAAATCTGTTTACAGGGTTCTCCTGAAGAATTCATAAGCAAGCATAGGGAGGCCCTTGAAAGTGAATATGTTAGCTCAAACCTTCACTATTGGATTGATTTGATATTTGGTTATAAACAGCGTGGAAAACCAGCAGCTGAGGTATGGCCAACAAATTTGTAGGGCAGCAAGTGTATATGAATCATCTTCGGCCTTTCCTCTTGGACCATCAGGCTAAGCTTGACCGAATTGTTGGATTTGTATATGGTGAAATGGTAAATAGTTTACACATGCATTTTGATCCTTTGATTTACAAAGCAGTGGCTGAGTTGCAACCTTGGATGATATCATATTCTCTTATTTGCATTGTATTCTGTTTGGAGTCTATTGAATTTCATTTTCTCTGTGCTGTAGTTTTCCTGTTGGTGAACAGAGAGTTGTTTTGCAGGAGGCAAGAGTGTATGCAGAGAAAATAGTCTTTTCTTTATGGAAACTTCTGCAAAAACTGCAGCATAGAAAAAGTGGATTGGTAGTGGAAGGTGTTTGATAGATAGAAGGTTGGCAATGGAATCATCTTCTACTCACAACAACCCTATTCCCCTCAGAGAAGTGCACACTAACTACTATCCATATCCACCTCCTTTGGCTACATATCAGGATGTTGTGGCCTCAACTCTTCATGGATACACTGCAGAGACTCCATGCCTCTCTTGGAACCAAGTTCATGTATGTTTCAATTTTTATCCACTTGTATAATAGCTATCTTTACTTATGTTGAATGTTTTGTATTACTTCTATTCTCTGCCTGTGTTGATCTCTTGCTTACACACAATGTACTGCAAATATTGACATAAATAAAGGTTGTTGTCTATAAAGCTTTTGTTTTTGGTTGGTTGAAGGGGAAAAAAACATATAAACCTTACCAAAAAGATGAACTACTTTGCAGTGATCCTAAATTTTAATGACTCAAAACTATGATTCTTCAGGATCCCTGTTATAGGGGGCAAATACCTTGAGTTACATAGGCTCTTCGTGGAGGTTACTTCTAGGGGTGGTCTTTCAAAGGTAAGATTGATTTGTTCACATTGGGCAGAAATTTATGGATAAAAATGATTCCTTTTTGTTCTTTTTCTGGGCTTAAGAAAACCAGACCTTTACCCTTGTTAAGTATTATTATTATTATTGTCTATATTGAACATAATTTTGATCAATATGAGCAAATGTTAGGCCGTATTAGCAAGCTAGGAAGTAATTTATCTTATATTACACAAATGTTGACCTTTTTTTCATAGCTTCCGGCACATTGATTCCTACCATGCAGTGCTCGAAAACAACACTTGGAATTCTTTAGCTACTTGCTGATTTTTGTTCACTGAGGGTGGCTTAAGGCCTTAGTTTTTATTTTTATTTTTTTGGTGATATCAAACAAGCAAAACCAAGCTCTGATGGTTTAAGTTATGATTGCAACTGAGGCTTGGAATATTGGAAATTTAATTTTTAAATATAAGAGTGAAAAAGGACACATCCCCCCTCCTATCCCACATGGTTACATGCAAATCTATTGTGCTTAAAGTAATTTCTTTTGGTATCTGTTTTAAGTGCAGGAGGATATTTACGTGAAATGGGATTGCAGGTTCTTGGAGAGAAAAGATGGAAAGAAGTAACTACCGTTTTTAACTTTCCGTCCTCAGCTACAAATGCTTTTTTTATTCTTCGGAAATATTATGCTTAATTGCTCCACCACTATGAATGAATTTACTATTTTAATGCAAAGTGTTGGACTCCTTCATCAGCTGGTGCGTGAAAAACCCTTAAAGCAAAGCTTCTCTTATATTTCATCAGTTTTTTTTTACTGAACGTATAATCATCTGCAGATGCTTTGCAGAATGTGGCCATGATTGCAGCTCCACTTTGTAGGCTAGCTGGAACACCACAACAATTGACAGACATTCAAGCTGATGTGCCAGTTAAAGTAGCTAAAGGTGGTCACTTTTTCCTCTCATCTTTTCTACGTAACTAATAAAAACTGGTACTTGCATTGTTAGAAATAGAATCCGTTGTTTTTTGGGGTTCTTGTTATCTTAGATCCTCTTATATTGTGAGACAGACAAAAACTAATGACTCCAAGTTGTTTGTGGTTGCAGAAACTGTTAGACCATCAGCAGGTCCAGGTTCTGAAGTGTACGGTGTTATTGATGGGAAGTTTGAGAGCGGATTTTAAGTGTGTACTATTAGCCCCTCCGAATTCAGCAAACCAAGTACAGCAGCATCAAAGTGTCCCTCAAATGCAAATTGCCCCTGTAAATATAGGGTAAGTTTGACTTCCATTAATGACATATATGGAAATTTCAAGGCAATCCTGAGATTAGAGGGTAGTTACTATTCACTTTACATATCTGAACTTTTGATAGTGTTATTAAACTTGTTTTTGATTGCATATGCTTGAGATTAGATGGTTGTTACTATTGACTTTACATGATGTCTCTACCTCTTTATATGTCCACAAGTTTGTGGTACTGCACATAATTTTGTTTGCCTAAAGCCCTAAACCTTAAGGAAGGAAAGTACTCTTTTATGCAAAATACTCTGTGCACTGTATTATAATATTGTACATGATACCTACATAGCTTTAGAAAGCTCACGGTCCATCCCCACTGGAGCCAAGAATTATTTCACCATCCCCAGTGTGTATACAATTCTTCATAGTAGAGTAAAAAAACAATTATGCACAAGGTTCCTAAGGTACATTGCCTTTTCTAGTGTGTGCAAATTATCCTTTATAGTCCCAAAGTTATCTCATATTGTTGTAATTTCATTCTTTTCTTTTGTAGTTTTCAATTAATTTTAATTTAAAATTGTAAATATGTAATTTCATTTATTGTTTTTTACAAATACTATAGTAATTTCATAATGATTGTGTGAGAATTGCATGGTGCAAAATAATATAGTTTTAAAATTATTTTTAATTTTTTTTAACTTTTAAAATGACAATACGCGACCATTCCTATCCAAGAATGGTCGCGTATTACATTTGAATAAAAAAATAAAAAACAATACGCGACCATTCTTAGTCAAGAATGGTCGCGTATTACATTTGAATAAAAAAATAAAAAACAATACGCGACCATTCTTGGTCAAGAATAGTCGCGTATTACCGACATGCGCGACCATTTTGAAATGGTCGCGTAAAGTCCATGACTTTGCGCGAGCCTCTCATAAACGATCATTGTACAATGGTGGCCTATTGTCTTTTACAATGGTTGCCTATCTGCAATTTTGTACTAGTCATGCTTAGTTAGAAGAGAGAAATGAGAGGGGGAAAAGTGTTTTTTTTTAAGGAACAAAACTAATTCATGAAATCATAAATTGGATGAACAATATCATAAACTAATTCCTTACAGTTTGACACAGAAACAATTTTCTAGCTATGTTACAAAAAAACTTGATTCGCTGACTGTTTTATCTCCCTTCTTTTGCCCATTGACAATATTTCTGCTTTTTCATTGTCATCTACTCATCTTCATTGCCTAGGATGAAATTTACATATGTCATGACTATTTTTATCGTTTCACACTCTAAAAAAAAAAAAAAAAAACGAGATAAAGTACACTGCAATAAGCTACAAAAAAAAATAGAAGTACAAAAAAACAAAGAGTAAATACTAAAATGGTCCCTCGACTATAGCTAAATTCACAAATTGGTCATCGACTTTTAATTTCAACCAATTAAGTCCTTAACTTTTCAATTTTAACACAATTTGGTCCTTTGTCTATTTGACCGTTTGTTGACCGCGATCTTTGAGGATATATATGTAGTTTCACGTGCAAAGCTCAAGAGAACGCTCTTGGAGGTGACATCGTTGTTTCGGAGGGGGAAGTGCTTCTCCGCTTGCTGCTTGGGGATCACTAGCCGGTTCAGCTTAGAGAACGCTCTTGGAGGTGACAGCGCCGTTTCGGAGGGGGGAAGTGCTTCTCCGCTTGCTGATTGGGGATCCCGAGCCGGTTCAGTTTGCCTACATCGCTTGGAGTCACGACTTTCTCGAAAAGCCACTCCAGGAACTTCGACGATCTATCTACCAATTTGTGAATTTAACTATAGTAGAGGGAACATTTTGGGTATTTACTCAAAAACAAAAGGTGGCAAGGAGACAAGATGGGCGGCACTATTTGCCAACCCAACCCACTAAACAAAACACAAACCCCAAGCTGACACTCCCAAACCCAAAGACTCAAAAGCACAATCACATTTCCCTAACCCAATTCCACTGCGAATTGTACTTAATATTATTGTATTGTTTGGAACTGTAGCTTTACTACTGGAGATGGAGGAGGAGAGGTGGGGGAAGGAGTAGCCTATTGCTAGTGTGTTTGAGCCACCAAGCCTAGTGGGGTAAGTGGCCAAGAGGACCGGGAAGAGGGTGATGGTTGTGGAGGTGCACCAGAGAAAGGGGGCTACGGCGGAGTAGAGGCCAACGGAGGGAAAAGAAAAGAAGGTGACGGCTGTAGGGGAAAGCGAGAAGGAAGGGAAAAGGCGAGGATGAGGCAGGTGGCAAAGGAAGAAAGAAGGCGATCGAGGAAGAGCAGAGTAAGCAGACGCCGCCTCCGCGAAACCACCGGTCATTTCTCACCTCTTTCTTTTTTGCAGACAACCTCGTGCTCTTTGGGAAAGCCACTGAAAGCTAGGCAAATTGGGACCATGATGAATTGCATCAAAGCAACTATAACCTAGATAAATAATCAAATGCAGTACAACGTTATCAATTATACTGTGTAAATTACATTATTTTAAGCTTCACTACATTTATCATGGATTCATTGTCACACTAATTATTTTTAAAATTAAATTTTTATCCAGGCTCATGTAATTGACTACAAATTAGCTAAACTTATACTTACTCATTAAACACTTTGCTGTTCTCAATCCTTTCAGCAAATTTCATGTCTGTTGAAAATGCTGATCACATACATGCAAATATTATTGCAAGTACAAATTAAAGAAATGAAAACCCTAAAACACAATTGAGTAGAACAGCCTCTCCTCCAATTGATTATTGCTTGATTATGCAAAACTACATGAAAGCAATACAAAACAATTGAATAGTGTAAGAGAAAACTCAAATATATATATATATGTTTGTATACTAAAGAATGGATGAGAGCTCAAACCGCACAATGCAAGCTGAATCAATATACGTGTAGTTTGCCAATGAACTACGTATAGTATAATACGTGGTCTAGTATCACACTGCAGAAAAAGCTACACTTGTGTTCAGATTATACGAGCAGAATCACCCGCATCGCATACCAAGACCGCTTTTCCTTGTTTGATATGGCTTGCCAAATCCGGTTGGAGCTTAGAATACTCGACCCTGACAAAGGTCGCGGCTTCTTCTGCTCGTTCTGCTGCTACTAGTGCCACACAGCACCCTCGGAACCCTGCACCGCTGAACCTGGCCCCATATACACCAGGAGCCTTCAGAAGGGTCTCGTAAAGTTGTATCAGTGGTTCACAACCTGGAATAACCCAAGACAAGGTAAAGAGAAACTTTACATTTTATTTTCTCTTATTTGGATGGTATACATGTTATGATTAGAGCCATTTAATTTATCAAGCTAAGCCACACAAGGATAAGTAAACATATATACATTAAGGATAAGTAAACATATCTTCTGCTACAACAGCATGGCATTTTACATAAGTAAACATATCTTCTGCTACAATAGCATGACATTTTACTTTCATCTTCCTCTACTATTAACAAAAATGTACATTTATCGACAATTTTTTGGCTGTACCATAACTAGGTTTCTGTCTGATATGTCAAACATTTTATCCAAGTACTGTTAAGTGTGTATATTGTCACGCACTATTTGCATGACCGTGTTAGACCCAATGAATGGATGGGCCAACTGGCTAGCTTGCCATAAAATGGGTAGGGGGCGACAATAGCGTCAAGGGTTGTTCTACCTTAGACACTAAGCTCTAGCTGAGTTAGGCATGCCAACCCGGTTAAGTTCGAAGAGCTTGTCGCTAGTCTTGGACTTGACTATGAAGAGGACCAAGGCGATTCGAAGGGCACAGCTGGTCGGGAGCTATTGCCGTTCCCCAGATGAGCCCATGGCAGGACGAAACTAGTTTGGCACCGTATGAGGGTGAGGCTGGTCCGTGGGGTAAGAGGGGCGCTGGGACACCGCACTGGCGTTGTGCGCTACGTTGGACTCTAGGTCCGTGACAAGTGGTATTAGAGCAGGTCATACTACTCATGCCTAACTCGGCTACACCTTAGCGTCTAAGGCAGAACAACCCACCCTTGTCACTATTGCCGTCCCCTACCCATTTTATGGCAAGCTAGCCAGTTGGCTCATCCATTCATTGGCTCTAACATGGTCACACAAATAGTGTGTGACAATATGCTATTTTAATCATCTACTGCTTCTCTTATCCAATCATGTCTTGTTTTATCACTTATCAGGCCGCTGGCTAAGCGTTTTCCTTTCAGTTATATAGCAATTGTGTTAAACGTAGTCTGTTCTTAAAGCCTACACCAGCCATCAACCAAGTTGAAGAAAAAAAATTTGAGAAAAGGAGATGTACCACACTCATAATTCTGAATAGAACTTAAACCGGATTCTGTAACCAGCTTCCCGAATTCCTCAATGTTTCCAGAAGCCCATTCCTCAAGTCCTTTAGTGATACCAAAGTATCATATTAATACAACAGATACACAGCATCACTCAGAAAGCGCTGCCTAAAAGAGGCAGATAATGTCTACAAAAGTGATTTTCGAGCATGTGATAAAGAATTGTACCTTTGAAAACTCGTTTATTTTCTGAGAAGTAATGCTCCGCTCTTTTAGCTAGGTTTGTTTCTAATTTATTCTGCAGAAATTTGCAGAAGCACATGAAACTGAAAGTTTTTCTAACAGAGTTTAATATGGAATAGATACAAAAATAAAATGAAAAAATGAAAAAAGAAACTCTAACCACGATATTGCACAAGCATGGCATTGTAATTTTGATTTTTTGAGTCTTAAGGGAATGCATTGGCATTCTCATGCTAGTAATACAATAATTCATTTACCTTGTGAGCTTCATAAACTTCTTGTGTGACTGCACAAAACGTTAGAAAGTTATACAACCACGAGAATCCTATTTCTGTTCAATATCATAAGCAGGGTTAGTATCCTAACCATCAGACAGGATGGGTTCCTCTTGTTCATTTCTGGACGCCCTGTGAGTAGAACAAAGATATAAACATCAAATTTATGTATAAGCATATTTTATACATCAAGAAAAAATAATAATAATAATAATAATAAATAAAACACGCCATTATAAATATTTCATATAAGCATATTTTACAATGAAATGGCATTTAGTCACTTCGTCGTAAAGCCATAAAGACTGCAACCGTTTCAGAAATGGAACTATCACTGAGATAAGAAATGCAATACAGGAACCATATTAGCGTCTGCAGAAAGGGCATATCATATCATATATGCATATATGATTGGTTCTATACAGAGTCCAATACGGGAGGATGAAATATAAAACGCCTATCAATCCTGCATTATCGGTATCCCTATGTATAGTTACTCTCCTAACAATAGAAAAGGATCTTACTTCAATAGGATTCTTGCAGCCTCCTGACACTCAGAAACTCGTAGATTGTATCCGGGAGTAGTTGTTAAGGCCTGCTTCAGGCCTGAAAATGCCAGAATTATCTTGTATGCACTTTCGAACTCTGTTTTCAGATGATTTTTGGACTTTGGAGGTTGTATTAGCTTGTATTCTCGGGTCTGCACATGCAGTCTAGACTCGTAAAGATTTTCAAATAATGACTAGTATGCAGATATTTGAAGGTGTAAAATTCAAACCAGAGTAATTTATAAAATGGTGATCACAGAAAACTAAAAACTCAACTGATTGGTAGAAAATAACAATATTTTCGGGAAAGAAAACAAGATCATTGTGGATGCCATGGTTTGTTTAGCAGATGATAGGAAATGACAGGTAGTGATTTCAACTCTACATGTGTGGTTGTTTCATTTTAAGAAGCCTTTTAACTTTGAGCTGTTGAAATTTAAGTAGTTTCTCCTTATATAGAATTATGTTTGTGACATATTTTCTTGATAATGATTTGGAACTAAAAAAAAAAAATAGTCTATAAGACAAACCGTCCTTAATTTTTTTATTTTTTTTTTGGGGTGACGAGAGAAACCCGCAGCCACTACCCGAGGGTGCGCATTGGATAAGCCCCGCCTTGTGACCCTAGCCGACAAAGGACCACAAGGAGGTAAACCAGCCTAGGTTGCCCATAGATGACCAGCTCAAACCAAGAAGGCTGAGATTCGAACTCGTGACCTTGTGGTTACAAGTTTGTATCCTTAGTCATCTTGGCTGGAGTTACCCCTCAAACCGTCTTTAATGTTTCCAGAGCATCCAAACAAATATCCTACTTTGATTCAACTCCGGTCTTCCCACTGTTTGGAGTGGGAGAAGGAAGAGAGGGGTTTTCCCGATAAATGAAAAAGCCAGTTACATATGACGGCCAAGTGTCAATCACAGATAAATTACGCCACCGATATTTGAAAGCAGAGTATTCACACGCACACACACACTACCTTGCAATTTATGCAAGTTAAACAACCTCGGCTTGAAAGCAAGATGGCTGACTGATCCAATATGCCATTTTTCAGACCAAAATATTCATTTTCAATTATTCTGCAAGCAAGAAAAAGAAAAATTAGAAAGTTCAAACTATCAGAAACTGAGAGAATGCTAATACCAACTAAAATGAATTTCCAATTACCAGTGTGATGGATTAAGAATTTCTTGATTAAGTCAACTCAAAAGAGAGATCAATTACTAGCATTAAATTCAGAAATGATTTGAAAATCATGTGTAGTATCTTATGAATATTAGTACATAGATAATGCATCTAGGGAAACATACCTATCATACTCAATATTTTCTGTAGGGGAGATGGAGAGATTATTTGCATTTTCAAAAGCCAACAAATATGCTACGCCAACCTGTTAATCACAAAACAGGATGATGTTTAAACGAAAGGATTGCTTATGACAAGACAAAATTAAGACTCTGTTCAGGATAATATCCAAGCATATTAACTATTGAAAAGAGTAAGGGTGTGTTTGTTTCGAACATGGAATCAGAATCGGAATCGGAATCGGAATGGGAATCAAATACTTGATAATTGAAATGGGTTTTGGTGAAAGTATTTTTCATGTTTGGTAGTAGGGTGGAATTGGAATGATTACCAATATTGATGTTTGGTATGTATGACCCTATAATCAGAATAGAAGTTTTAAAAATACAAAAATAAAAAATCAAGGCAATTGATCTTAAGAGTGGTGATGAAGTGAGTAGGCAATGCAGAGAGGAAGTCGATGAAGTGAGGAGAGATGAGTGAGGAATAAAAGTTTTAAAAATATTGATGTTTGGTATGAATGACCCTATAATCGGAATAAAAGTTTTAAAATTACAAAAACAAAAAACAAAGGCAATTGATCTTAATAATGGCAATGAAGTGAGTAGGCAATGCAGAGATGAAGTTGATGAAGTGAGGGGAGAGATGAGTGAGGAGGCGACGAAATGAAGATGCAGTGAAATGAGGATGGATAAGGCTGAATTAATGGAATGATATCTGATTTAAATTAGGTAATCAAATCTTATACCTGTGTTTTAAAAAGTTGTCAATTAAATAATGTTTATGACTTTCATTCTTATTCCTTGTGTCTAACCCCATGAACCAAACACACCCGAAATAATACAGAGTACAATGTAAAAAGTGTAAGTTGGATCACTCAAAAGAGAGTAACTTCTCTTGAATGAGTAAACAATTTCCAAAAGGCACACCTTAGCTGGCTTTGACTACTACAAACACAATTATCATGAATATATTATGGAAAGTGGAAAAAACGACTAGAGTAGACTTACTGCAGCAGAAGAACTGAGACCTGAACTGTCAAGACCCTCAGAACCACAGATAAAACCAGTGATACCCTGCAAAAGTTGCAACGATATTGAAACAATAGGAAATGGTGCCAAACATATTAAAGCATCACTAATTGCATGTAAAGATTGAAAGTGAGATTTGAAGAACATATGACTTTAGTAGCTGCCTAACTCGGTGATGTGGAATAAAAGACGATATGGATCCTACCAATCTATAATACAACATTCCTAATGTACAAATGAAGTACATTCATATTTTCCATATTGGTCTTTATGTTCTTCATGTCTATCGTATTACACTGTCCATTAACTAATTCAAATAATTGCTATTTACCCTTCTTTAAAATAAAAAATAATAATAATAATAATAATAATAAATAAATAAAAAAGAAGAAACATTAAGTATTGTAATAACCTAAGCTGTGCAGGTTTCTTTGCAGTCTAGGACAGATCTTGATGCAAGTAAATGAAATATTTGAACTACAAGTTTTAAGTAACAGAGACTGCAAAGTAAAACATTGTTAGGACACATTAAAAGTTCCTAATGAAAAATTCTAACATCAGCAACCATTTTTCCATTCTATGGAATATTGTGCACGCTAACAGCATGCTTGGTTCACAAAATAGGCCTAGAATAAAATAGTATTCCAAGGAACAGACCTATTCCATTGTCTGGTAAACTTTTTAATTCCCGGGAATACTATTCCAGGGGGGCTAGTATTAAGCTATTCTAGAGTTCTCACGAATAGCCTATTTTTGTTATGCATTAGAAATGTATGCGTGTCAGTGTGTGCATACACACACACACACACACACACACACACATATATATATATGCTTGCTTATTATTATACTCCCAAATATAGGATCTGAACCCATAGAATAAAGCAACAAAGGGAAGCTCTCTAACCTTTTTTAGATGGTTTCCTCTCTTTTGTAATGCATATAAAGCGCCCATACACACACACACACACACACACACACACATATATATATATGCTTGCTTATTATTATACTCCCAAATATAGGATCTGAACCCATAGAATAAAGCAACAAAGGGAAGCTCTCTAACCTTTTTTAGATGGTTTCCTCTCTTTTGTAATGCATATAAAGCGCCCCTTACATAGTTTCCCCACTTGGCTTCTTCCAGCTCTGGTTTGGACAAATCCTTTGCTGCATCCGAACCATTTGACTCGGCTATGTGAGCAAGAAACTGAATCTCATCTACACTGTGAAATTAAGAAGTTTCAAGGAATTCTATTTCCATCTCTTTTCAGAATTGCAAATTATTCGTAGAGGGACAAAAGGAAGTTACTTTATATTGATTACTGTTCAGGACAAGAAAAGCAGAGGAAACAGAAAAAACGAGAATGACAACATGAGGTACCTGATCCTAACTTCTCCTTTGAACTGCCCGGATTGTAGATAAACCTACAAAAATGATATTTTTGTTGACAATATGATAGAAAGCAGTAAAAGAAGGGATTGATTACCTGCAAAGTCCTTGATGAAAACTACATGTAATAGCAGATATTCTCAAGCAGAAAAACAAAAGAGCAATAGCCATCGTGATTTATAACTCTATCTTCTAATATTTCTTTAGCTTTGCAGAAATAATAACAGGACCAATCTTATGCAACAAGATACTAAACATGATGCCAATGACCGTGTGGTCTAGTGGCACGAAGTGGCTCTCCCATATGGGAGGTCATGGGTTCGAGCCTTAGTGGGGGCGGTATTGACTTTTGTGCTTCAATAGGTTAAGAAAGTAGTTATGAACAGATACTGCATTGTAACAGAGTCAGTAGTACTCAAAAAAAAAAAAAAAAAAGATACTAAACATGATACTTTTCTTAAACAAAAATCAAGCACAAAAAGCATGGAATTTTTCATTTAATCAGTTCAAATTTCCTGACAGAAGTACATTGAAACCATCCACCTTAAATTTCTTACAAATATCATATAGAAGTAGAATTGCATTAACAAATGCAGCCCAGAAGTTGTCTTATTTGTAGGCAACTGAGATATATTAAGAACTCCGGAGTTTTTTTTTTTTTTTAAATCAAAGTGAATTTGTTGCAATATGTTATGCACCTTTGAATATGTTCATTCTATTTATCAAAATGAAAATTCATACCTGAGCATCACTAGAGGGAACAAATCCAAGTAATATACCATGGTTGATTGTCATTGCTGTAACAGTCCCACCCTGAAACATATTACTCAACAAGAACCATTCTTTAGTTCTTTATTTAAGGACTAAAATTGTGACGAAATTCATCACCAACAACAAGAAAGAACCTTCTTTGAGATCAATCATTAACTTTAATACATTATAAACAAGAGAAATTACTGTCGACAGACCTGATGGTCTATGTGAGCTCCGAGTGGACAAATCCTGTAAGGTGATACAGCAAATCTGACTTCTTCACCATCTCTGCCAGACATTTCCACAACCCTCTGTCTTACTTTGTCCAACTGCAACGTTACACAATGAGCAGAACATTTAGGATGTCTACACAAATTGTAAGGTCCACCAGAAGAACAAGCAATTTCAGGCATAACATGAGACTGCAATTTTCTACTATATATTCATTTGTCAGCACTATTGATTTTTATTAAATCCATAAAGTTAATTGCATGCCACAGCTATACATCCCAAAAATTAAGCCAAAGAACGGAGTCAAATCACACTGCAAAAAAAAAAAAAAAAAAAAAAAAATCAATTTTACACTTCTTTTTCTTTTACATACTGCATCTAGTATTTGCATACGATTGCAAAGCTCATTTCATCAAAGTTTTTAGATAATAAATTAAACCATCCACTTTCTAAACGTTTGGCAAAGTTATGGATTATGGGATGTACATTTTTCACTATCCATAATCATAAACCATAACCATAATTCATAGCCACTAAGGTTAAAACAAGGGCATATATGTGCATAGGAGCAAGTATGCTCACTGGCCAGCACCCTTACATGAATACAAGTTTGCCTGCATACTTTTTTTTTTTGATACATTAGGTTTCCCAACTTACGTTGGACTAATCCTAATCCTAATCCTAATCCCCAGAATCCTTCATAACTTACGTCAGACTAATCCTAAGCTCCCAGAACCTGCATAACTTATGTCAGACTAATCCTAAGCTCCAAGAACCCTACATTACTTATGTCAAACTAATTCTAAGCCCCAGAATCCTGCATAACTTATGTCAGGCTAATCCTAAGCTCCAAGAACCCTACATTACTTATGCCAAACTAATTCTAAGCCCCAGAATCTTGCATAACTTACGTCAGACTAATCCTAAGCTCCCAGAACCTGCATAACTTACATCAGACTAATCCTAAGCTCCCAGAACCTGCATAACTTACATCAGACTAATCCTAAGCTCCCAGAACCCTACATACATTTTTTATTACAAGATAAATAACTCTGCAGTAAATCCAAACCAGAATTCCTTTCAAGTACACACAGTTAAGGTAAATCATAAAACAATTACTA
Organism: Ipomoea nil; assembly: GCF_001879475.1. Lineage (NCBI taxonomy): Eukaryota > Viridiplantae > Streptophyta > Magnoliopsida > Solanales > Convolvulaceae > Ipomoea > Ipomoea nil. The sequence goes on along the minus strand of NW_017619207.1, from coordinate 18,204 downwards.
GCACCATGATATCCCAACACCAATTTACACATATATGAAACCCGCCCTCTACAAGACATAAAACAGATGAATGTAGATATGCATTTCTGAAGCCTGATATGAATGGCATGCACCAAAAAATGGATGAATTATTATTGAACCCAGAGTGTCATAATGGGATCAAGAATTACCATGGATTGAGAAGGCCAAATGTCATTGGATCCAACCATGATTCAGAAACTGTGAAAGTGTACAAAGGGTTGCAAATCTGGTGTGTTACTAGCTACCGGGACTGGGATCTCCTCACCGCGGAAGCGGAATCAGGGAGGATAGGAGAGAGAGAGAGGAGTGAGATTAACGAAATTATGGTACGTGGTTAAGTGGTCAAACTCAAATAGGAGAAATAGGTTGTCGCAGCTCCACCTCAGCTTATATGATTTTGATTGCTCATATGAAAGCTGTACTAAGATTTTCGCTATCGGACAGAGTGACAAATTCATCTTTTAAATTATAAACATTCCTAATAGGTGATAAAGTTAACCTAAAAATTTAAAATTGTTCTATACACAAAAAGAGAATGATGAAGGTACTTTTGACAATGAAATTTAATTTGAGAGATTATTAAATTGAAAAGTTGTTGAATAAAATAATTAATTGATTATAATATCTCATCTTAATTAGTACTCTTTTTAATTTCGTAATACATATTATTCCTACAAAATACTCCGCATAATATTACTTAGTTTAAAATTTTTACATTAAATAAAAAAAGTCATCAAATAATGTCATATATGTTGGTGTTATGACTATTGAGGTAGTCAATCGGTACCTCAATAGTCATAACACCAAAACAATATCAAAGATCCGTTGTTCCACTCAAAAGATATTTGTGCAATTCAGCGATGAGATTAGTCACTATGTCTGACAGATACACTCTAAATAGTAAATTTGAGAAAGAAATATAATTATCACTATTCTAAATATATATATATATATATATATATATATATATATATATATATATATATATATATATATATATATATATTTAAAAACATAATAAGCTTCAATCCAGGTTATGTCTCTGATTTTATGTCCGTTTTTTCTGTTAATTTTTTTTTTGTACCTTATGCTATAATTGTTGTACTGCATAATTATTTGGACAAAAATATCCCTGCCGTTATAACTTCTGTTATCTTTCACATTATTATTACCATGCACATGCATACACAATATCTTTTTTCTTACATTCTTCAATTGGTAAATTTGATTTTATTTAAATTTAATTAAATGTTACCATAGTTATATGTAATATATCATTTCTATAATTCTTACTTCATTAATATTAATATGAATATAATTCTACAATTTATATATATATATATATATATATATATATATAAATATTGACACACTAAAAAAATAAATATTATAAGTAATTTTAATAGATAAATCTATCACCACTAGTACAAATATACTATCCACTGTTTCATTTTAGTTGTTTTAACATTCATGGGTCAATTTTTATTTTTTTTTTTCAAGGAAGGGGATACCATATATACATACTACTTGCCTCAACTGAGATTTAGACCTATCACCTCCCACTTAGGGAAGCAACCAAGTACCAGTGGACCATAAGCCACTTAGTATTCATGGGTCAATTTAACTCTTCCTTTCTTGATTATTTTTAACATTTTTTTTATATTTTTTAAATTTAATTTTTGTATTTTTTTTTTAGTACTACTGACTCTGTTACAATGTAGTATCTGTTCATAACTACTTTTTCAACCTACTGAAGGACAAAGAGTCAATACCGTACCGTCCCCATTAGGGCTCAAACACATGACCTCCCATTTGGGAGAGTCACTTTATGCAACTAGACCACAAGGTCATTGACAATTTTTGTATTTAATAATATTTTTGAAATAGTTTTTAAATATTTTATGTACTAACACTAAATTAAATATTATAGAAAATTGGCCAAGAGGCATGTAGTGACCTCTCCCATGTGGGAGGTCATGAGATTGAGTCTCAGTGGAGGCGTTGTTGACTCTTTGTACTTCATTAGGTTGAAAAAGTATATTTGAACAGATATTACAATGTAATAGAGTCAGTAGCATTAAAGAAAATTGAATTATATTAATCAAACTTCGTTAACTAAATTATATACATAAAACGAGATGGATGAAACACCTTGTTTTGCAAAACAAGAGATGACAAATTATTGTGTGGACCACGATCCTATGAAGTCGTTTTGACGTTAAAAAAAATATTTCGTGCTTCGCGCACTTGTGTGTTAGAATAATGAACATTCTAGAAATCTAGAGTAAGATAATGTATTTTATGAGTTAGAATAATATATTTTAGGAATAAGGGTCAAATAGGCCATTGAATTGCACACAATAATGCAATTAGGCCACTGAACTTAAAAAAACAATAATTAGGCCACTAAACTAACCAATTTCATTCAATTAGTCTAATTTATAGGTTTTGTAGGTTAGTAACAGGTCACCCAAAAAATTTAAAATATTTTTTTAAAAAAATATTATTTAAAAATAATAAATTAAAATTAAAATTAAAAAAAAAACGTTTCTTCGCTCTGCCGGAGACGAAGAAACTCTTTGTCTCCATGGCCGGAGACAGAGAGTCGCCGGAGACGAAGAGTCTCTTCGTCTCCGTCCATGGAGCCGAAGATTCTCTTCATCTCCAGCGGAGATGGTTAAACTTTTTTTTTTTTTAAATTTTAAATTATTATTTTTAAATAATAATTAAAAAATATTTTAAAATTTGGGTGACGTGTTACAAACTTGTAAAACCTGTAAATTGGCTTAATTGCATGAAATCGGTTAGTTTAGAAATTCAATTGTTGTTTTTTTAAGTTCAGTGGCCTAATTGCATTATTGTGTGCAGTTTGATGGCCTATTTGACTCTTATTTCATATATTTTATGTGTTAAAATGAAATTTTTGAAGTAAGATAATGTACTTTATATATTAGGATAATGTATTTTATAAATTGGAATAATATATTTTATGTGTTTTTGGACTGTCTGGACCACGGTCCACGCAATGATGATTGACAAGAGATGGGTTTTAAAAAAAAAGGAAAATTAAAAAAAAATGAAAATTTTCTACTTCAGGATGTAGAACAGTAGAAGTGGTCTAATAATTGCTAATCATGCAAAAGAAAGCTGTAAATCGTGGTCTTTAATGACGTATCTATCTTTGATTTGTTTATAATTAGAATATTGAAATTACCAAAACGGATAAGAATATACGGCGCCGTATGTGGATATGCAGGTTTGCATAGGATGCAGCACCGCCCATTGTATAGTAGTCCCGTGGAGAATTCGGTTTGGAATTTGTAGGGTAAATTATGCGGTAAACGTGTTCACCATGAATGGTGAATACGGGTCCAAACGGTACCGTTTTTACGTGAAAAAAAAATCATTAATATGGTGTTAACGACGCGCGTTTAGTCAGATTATGAATTTTCTGTTATGAGATTATGAATGTACTGTAAATTCATAATCTCATAACAGAAAATTCATAATTTATGAATGTTGAAGAAACTTACGCTACAGAGGAGCAGCCATGGTTTCGGACGGGAATGTGTAAGCATGGTTCCAAAGTGAATGTGCAGGCATGGATTAATATTTTATAAATGTCCGAATTCATTGCTCACTTCAAATTAAAGTGAAACCGCAAAATGTGAAAATGAAGAAGAAAAATTACACGATTAATTAAGAAAAAAAAAAAAGATAACGGTGCACTAACACCGTTGGGACCGTGTTCACCATCCATGGTGAACACGGTTCCATAGCATAACGATTGAATTTGTAGACAGTACAGTGAAATGTTTTGTTATTCGGGTTCATGAATATTGGTCCAAATATCTAACACTGTACATTCAGTTTTGCTTTAAAAATATAGTGGTGTGCACAATTCAGTAAAATTTTGATTAATCAAATAAATATATAAAATTTAGTTAAGGTTAATTCAATTAATTGAGGTTTTAATATAATAATTATTTTGTGGTATAAAATTATGAATGGAAAATCTCATTTAAACATATTACTAATAATTAATATTTTACATGTGCGATGCACACAGGGATGGAGCTAAAGGGGGCGGGGGCAGCTGCCTCCTCCTCCACCCCCACCCCATATATAACTTTTGTATATATACTAGTTTTTTTACGCGCATTGCGCGATTGGGATAATGCACAATGTTTTTCTTAAATAAGTATTTTAAAGTATATCAAGGCAAGATTATATTAGAATTGTTCATGCATAGATAATTGAATGTTAAATTTGCATATTTAAATTAGTAATTCTAAATTGGGAAAAGGGTCAAATAAGCCCTCGAACTTTAGCTTAAAAGTCAATTAGACCCCTAAACTTTTTAAAGGTGCAATTACACCCATCAACAATTCATTTAGGTGCAATGAAGCCCAAAAATAAATTAATGACCTGCTATCACAAGTCATTAGGGTTCAGGCCACCTTCCGGCAAAAAAAAAAAAAGTGATCGGCGACTGACGAACGGTCGCCGGCGGTCACTTTTTTGCCGGAAATTTCGCCGGTCATTTTTTTTGCCGGAAATTTCACCGGTCATTTTTTTTTTTTTTTGCCGGAAATTTCACCGGAATGTGGCCTGAACCTTAATGACCTGTGATAACAGGTCATTAACTTGTTTTTGGGCTTCATTGCACCTAAATGAATTGTTGATAGGTGTAATTGCACCTTTAAAAAGTTTAAGGGCCTAATTGACTTTTAAGTTAAAGTTCGAGGGCCTATTTGCAAGATAATATAGTCAAGGTTGATTATAATTGTCAATAAAATAATTGTATGGGTATGGTTGAAACCAAATACTGGACATAAGGAAGAGCAAATAAAAATTAAAGCATAAAATATTAAATATATACTAATATTGTTTGAGGAGATTCCGGCAGTAGGATTTGTGGTTAGAGTTCTATTAAGACTTTAATATTAGAATTAGATTAATGTTGTAGTTATAATTCTATTTTTTTTTTTTTGAAGGATTCGTCTAATTTGTTTATTTAAATATGTAATTCATAGTATATGAATACAATGTAATATAGGAGATTCATTATAATTGTTACTAAACTTTTTTTTTTTTAAATAGTAACCAAGTATTTTTGTTGCAAAGAGTTCTAATATATTTAATGAATGCACATATATACAAGATCAATGAATGAATCAACGGTACCAGTCCTTTAGGTGTTTTGCTCAGTGTTCATTTAGTTTAACCATTATTGTTGAATAAATTATTATTAAATAAATTCCTAATTTAAGGAATTTTTTTTTTTTGAATCTAAATATAAGGAATTTAGATGTAGTAAAAATTTAAAAATTTTATATAATGTAACCCAAAGATATTGGACGATTGGTAAATATGATGTAACTCAAATATCAAAATGCTAAAGAAAGTGTTTTGGTTATTCAACAATTTGTTCAAAGCCACTGAAAATACAAACATTGCAATTTACAATATTTTCACTTAACGTTTTTGAGAATGATTCCCCAAAACACATCTATATTTTAAAAAAAAAATTATTATTAAAACAATTATTATTATTATTATTATTATTATTATTATTATTATTATTACTATTATTATTATTATTATTATTATTATTATTATTATTATTATTATTATTATTATTATACCCTTAGCTCATTTTAAATGTTAATTTAAACAGCTAATTTTTTCAAATATCTATTTACCAATCCTTGATATAATTCGCTGGTCAAATCCGCTAATATAATCTGCTAACGCTAACCGCTAACTGCTGATTGTCAAACAATCAAGGACATTGCAAAGTTGTTTCTCACTTCAATTTGTTGTGTGATTTTTACACAACAAATTGAAGTGAGACAATATAATTGGCTTTATTAATTTAAATTTTTTAAATTTTTTCATGGTATTACTAAAATACTTGGTAAATAAATATATAGCATTATTTTATATTATAACTTTGATATTTAATTAAAAAATAGTGCACAAAAACAGATAATAAACAATGTAGTGAATATAATCAATTGATGAATTTGAATGTAAAGAATTTTTACATTGTAGAAAAATAAAGACAATATAACTAATGAAATTATTTCTCTTAATTAATTTATTGATAATGAATATTTTTTTTTTAATAAAGACATTGTAGGGACAATGTAGCGAATTAGGGCTGGTAACGAACCGAACATAAACGAAATGAGGTTGTTCGTGTTCGTTTGTTAAGAATTTTGGAGTGTTTGTGTTCGTGTTCGTTTGTTAAGCTAAGATTTTTGTGTAAGATTTTCCCTTATAATATATATTGTATATTATATATTAGGGCCTTAATTAAGTGGTGCAAGTTGACTAGGCTTATTAAGTGGTCTGGTTAGACTTAATAACTAGTAGTTGTTAGTCAACCAAACTCTGTGCCTAATATAACCTGAATTGATGGGATACAGGATTATGGATTAGATAGCACATTCAGTTACGGTACTCAGACTGCTCAGTAGATACCAATCCACAGGAACATCAACTATGGCTGGAGATCAGCTTCCGCTATCATACGAGGTTAGGTTTCTCGTATACTATGGTTCATATAGTTAGACTATTGTATATCTAACATTTGGTATCAGAGCCTTTATAATCTCTGTCTGGTTGATTGTATTGCCTAAAAATCAACATTGATTTCATATACATGAAATTTAGTATATGCTTTGGTTTTCAATTACATTCATTCTAATTCATCAAAATATGCATATAAAAATATATCTTTTGATATAATTAAGCAAAATATTATGTATATTTTGAATGTATTATTTGTAATTGGTTTAAGACGGCCAAAAATTAATTTTAGTTGATTTTGAATCATTGATTCAATTTCAACATTAAGAGCGATTTTAATTTTTTTTTGAAATTTATGCTTGGAATTGTTTGTTTACTATTTTGGATTTGCCGGAGAATCGTCGGTTGTACGATGTCCATTTAGGGGTGAAGCAACAGTAACAACAAGATAGATGGACTTCAGTTTTCTGCCTGTTTTCTCCCTTCCGCCGAATTTAGTTTTCCGGCATAAATCGCCGAACCATGTACGCTGGTACTATGGACTCCGGCGTACATGTCGACGACGGCGGGCGTTGGGTGGTGGTGTCCGCGGGTTGAAGTTGCCGGCGACGGTATCCAGGTGGCGTCAGTGACTGAGGACGGCGACGGTAGGACACTAGGCGTTGCAGCAAGGCAAGATGGCGGAGCCGTGCTGGGTTTTCCGGCGAACAGTTGACTTCTCCCTCCCCTCCTTCAGCGGCGCCATTGTGACTCCTGTCTCCATTCTTCCTCCGTCCGGCTGCACTGGTTGCTTCTTCAGTTCATCACCGAGATTTCCGTGTGAGGAGCAGGCCTGTTGTTGCTTCTTCTTTCTTCTCCCGTCGGCGCTGCAGGAGGTAAGTCTTCTGGTTGTTTAATCAACATGAAGAAGATGATGATGGGTTATGAGGGTTGGGCCGGGTCAGGCCCATTGGGGCAAACCTGGTCCAATACTAAAAAAAAAAAAAATCCTGAGCCTACTTTAGTTATTGGGCTTGCTTTAGTGTTTTTCATCATCATATTTAGACTTCTTCTAGGGTCCTCAGCCTACTTTAGTTTAATTGTTCAATTTAATTCCTCATTAATTTATTATTAAATCATCATTCAATTTTGGACAAATATTAAGTTTTAAATTTGCTGTTTGAATTTTAATTTAATTTTGAGGTTTATTTTAAATTGACTCAAGTGTTGCAATTTATTAAGAATTTATGAGTTAATAATAATATAATAATATATTAATATGCAAAAATTCATGCATGCTTTGTATATTCATAAATTATTATTATAATTATGTTATAAATATTATACTTATTATGAACATTATTATATAGTATTGTAACGGTTGTAACTGTTAGGTAATTATTTCCATTATTACTTCCGTTACATTACCTTGTATGTATATATATTCTTACAATAGAAAGAATGAATATGGAGATGATTCTCCCTTTCTCCCTTATTTCTCTATTCTGATTTTACTTTTAACACGTTATCAGACTTTGCTCTACCTCCTAGATGAACTAAGAAGCTGTTCGGAATGATTTTCATGTGCTCTGCGTTTTATGTTGTTAGGAATAAATTGTAATAGATTTTGATAAGCCATATTGTAATTCGTAGATCCCCAATTTTATTTTATTAGACTAGTCGAGTCTTAGACCAAGAAAGGGAAAAATAAATTCATTAGTTGAGGAAATGGATGAAGAAGATATCAAGCCAAAAATCAAGAATTTGTCAAGAGAAAATGGCAAACAGAAGAGGAAGATGTATGCGTATGAAATTTGAGAAAATCCCTCAAGAAATCCCGAAGAAGAAAGAACGTGACTAGAAGTTTGCATGAAGCTATCTTGAAGATCAAGCATCTATGGAAAGAAAGGAGTACACCAAGTGGAACAAGAAGATAACCAATAGGTTGTACGGACGAGATGGTAGAAGTTTGAAATATTATGTGCAAAGGTCATAGGTTCGAATCTCACATCCCACATATTTTAAAGAAGCCAAGTTAAAATTCCATCTGATCAAGTTAGAGGCGATGATTTGGCCGAAGGGATACAATTTGCAAGTCTATGGGATGAGATTTCAAGGGATGCAATTTGCAAAGTCAAAGGGAATGAGATTTCCAAATTGACTAAGGGATGAAGTTTACAAGTGAAGGGATGCAGTTTCTCAAATTGGTTATCCCAAACAAATTGGAACCCCGAAATTGAAACAGGGAAATCAATTTGAAGGGATGAGATTTACAAGGCTTCAATTCAATTGGAGATATAGATTGCAAGGGATGAGATTGCAATTCCAAATTAAGTGATGAGAATTCAATTGACAAATCTAGCAAGGGATAGAGATTTTATTTCCCAAAATAGAAAGGGATGAAGTTTCACAAGGGAAGAGATTTCCCAAGTCAATTGAAGAGATGAAGTCTGGGAGCAGTCTACAGACCCAGACACGCGAAGTACAGAGGAAGATATTAGAAGAAGTTGCCGAAGCAAAAATACTAGTTTAACTAGTAAGGGATTATATTGGAGAATATATTTTGAAGATAAAAATCCCAAGAGGCGTGATCTACACCAGATGGAGATTCATGGGACGCCATTTTTGCTGAAACCTCAAGCTCAATTTGAAATATCTGACAAGATCTGCAACGTTATCTTATCTTCTGACAAAAGGCTATACAGCTAAGCAAAATTCGAAAATGAGACCGTTTCTTTCCAACGGACGGATTCTCATTACCAGCTATAAATAGATGAAGATTGAAGCTGAGGAAAGCAGAAGCAAGAACGCAATAGAGCAAGAATACAGAGCTAAACAGAGCATACAAAATTCAAAGAAAGCTTTCCATCTCAGGAGCTTAAATTGATATATCTTTTGTGAGATAAACACTCAGAGTGATACAGAGCTTAGAAAAGAAATATCCAAGAGTGTTGAAATCTTCATCAACTTCAAGAGATTCAGGGCATCAACGAAGATCATCTACAGAATCTCAAAGTTGGAAGCAAGGCAAAACTTGTTTTGGAGCAAAACAAGGGAAAGGAGGAAAGTAACACGGAGTTGTGAAATCCTGGATTGTCACACGGAGCTGTGAGATCCGAAGCAGCAGTGTCGGGAAGACATTGGGCGTGATTGGTGTGGGCTTGGTGATCAAAGCACCAGATCACGGAGGATACGTTTCTACCGGATCGTAGAAGACGGGGGGAAAGTAGCACGGAGTTGTGAAATCCTGGGAAAGTAACGCGGCGACGTGAAACCCGAAGCAGCAGTGTCGGAGGCACTGGGCGTGATTAGTGTGGGCTTGGTGATCAAAGCACTAGATCACGGAATTATTGTATCTTGGAACCTAGAAGTGGTGGATATAGTGAATTAGCTCTTGGAGAAAAGAGCAAGTGGAGTAGGAGGATTACATCACCTCGCGAACCACTATAAATTGCCTTGTGTTCTTTACTGCTTTCTTTACTTACCGCTCTTGCTTGCTTCTCACGTCAATAATCTTGACACGATCTACACACACACCGTATCGTTTATTTAATTCCGCTGTGCACCGGACTCTAACAATCTAGTTAAGAGTCTTGGTTTATCTCTGTCTTACCTTTTGTTATATTGTGCGAAAAAGTTTGAAAGTCTATTCACCCCCCCTCTAGACTTTCACCTTACCTCTTTTGGGACCAACAATTGGTATCAGAGCTGGTGCCTATCCGAGTCAGAATTTGTCTCTAATCGATACTAACAATTGGTATCAAGGCCTGTTAGCCTATTTGTGTCAATTAGTATCAAGAGCAGGTTGTCTATTTGGGTCAACCTTGTTTCTGACTGCTAGGCAGATCCATCTTACCCAGTGTGTGTAAATTGGATTATTTGTCTCTCGTATCCATCGAGAAGATGAATAAAGATTTAGCTCAAAATCTGTTATTTTCACTTGATAAATTTGATGATTGGAAAGTTCGTATGCAGGTTCATCTATCAGCTTTACACGATGAAATGTGGGAAGTTATTTCCACTGGCCCGATCGAAATATTGAAAGTAAATACGGCTTTTCTTCTATCTCCGGATGCTCAACAATTCGTACCAAAGCCAAAACCGGAATGGACGCAGGATGATAGAAAAAGGAACAATCTTGACAACATTGCCAAAGATATTCTGTTCAAAGCCATTGATGATACAATATTCCCAAAGGTTCGAAAATGTACAAGTGCAAAAGAAGTTTGGGATACTCTCATCAAGATCGGAGAAGGAGATGAACAAGAGAAAGATAACAAGCTCACTATTGCTATGAAGAAGTTCGAGGACTTCAAAATGCTCTCAAACGAATCCATTGTTGATATGGAAGCTCGAATGATCAAAATCCTTGGAGAAATTAATGACCTTGGCAAAAATATTAGCCAAAAGGAAATTAATCTCAAAGTTCTACGAGGCTTACCATCTACTTGGGATATGAAGGTTACGGCTATGCGAGATCACCGAGATCTAAGAATATTGTCAACCGACAAATTATTTAGTGATCTTAAAGCATATGAGTTCGAAATGAAGGCCAAAGATGATGAAGTTCATGAAATTCGAAATCCAGCTCTAATGGCCGAACAACCGTCAACCTCCAGGTCAGTAGATAATATTGATTTTATAACTGACAAACAATTTGCTCTTTTTGTGAAAAAGTTCAAAAGGTTTATGCGAAAAGGAGACAACAAAAATTCTGCTCGTGGAAAATTCGTCTCTCGCACGACACAAGAAGAGAAAGTCGAAGAAAACAACAATTTATGCTACAATTGCCGCAAACCCGGACATTTCAAAATAAATTGTCCGTATCCGATCGTTAGCAAGTATCAAGGCATAAATGTTGAATCTACACCGAATAAATCTGAAAGCAAAGATCGAAGGTTCAAGCGCGACAAAAGAAAAGCTCTCGTTAGCAATGAACCAAATGAAAATGATGAGTCGAATGAATTGTCATCAAGTGATGAAAGCTCAAGTTCGGAAGATGACACGGCTCTAATATGCAAATCAATTGAGTTGAGTTCAAGTGAAGAGTGCTTTATGGCTCTTGGAGCAGAGGAAGAAGAGGTAAGATCTAATTCTTTCAATTCTGTTAATTCCTCTTTTTCTCGTGAATCTATTGGCAGTCTAATGCGGGATTGTCAAGAGATTATGCTCACTCATCCTCAACTCAAGGAGCGCAATAATATTTTAATTCTTGAAAAAGAAGAGATGAATAAAAAATTGCAAGATGCTTTACTTGAAGTGAGTAACTTAAAGAGTGAAAATATTCAACTTCAAGAAGAGTGAAAATATTCAACTTCAAGAAGAGTGTAAATCTAGAGAGGTTAGAGAACATAACCTTTGGGCTACCATTGCTACGTTTACTAATTCGTCCAAAATTATGGATAAAATGGTAAACATGCAAAAGCCATCAGGAGATAGAACCGGAATTGGTTATGACTCCACATGTTCTCAAACTCCTCCAAAACTAACTAATCTTACTACTCCTTTAACCAATAAAGTGCAAGTGGTAAAATTTGTTAAAAGTCAGAATAGCACAATGAGACAAGGACTTGGCTATCAAACAAAAGCAAAGTTGAATGTTGAAAGGCCAAAACAGTTCAATAACACGGCAAAGCAACAAAAATTCTTCAAGCAAAGATATGCCAAAGAGTCAAGTGCAAAAAGAATTTTTAGAAAAGAGGGAAGCTTTTCTAGAAATAGAGATGGAAGATTTTATTCCACTCAAAAGGATTGGTTGTGTAAATCTTGTTTAAATGCTTCTTATAGACCAAAGCAACAATCCTCTTCCCAGGTGCCTAGATATAAAAATGTTTTTCAAAACCCGGCGCCAAAAATGTTTTCAAAAGTTAATTATGATTATCGTGTTTCAAATGGTTACAAACCGCCTTATCTTAATTCAATAGGACCAAGGTGGGTTTGGTTACCAAAAATTACTAACAGCAAAGGACCCAAGCAAGTATGGGTACCTAAAACCAACTAATCTTTTTTGTAGGATGTTTGGTACATCGACAGTGGTTGCTCACGCCACATGACTAGAAATAAATCTTGTCTAGTGAATTTCAAGAAAATAGATGGACCAAAAGTTATATTTGGAGGAAATCAAAATTATGGAACTACAAAAGGAGTTGGTACAATTGAAAGAAATGGTTTGAAGATCGAAGATGTTTCATTTGTTGAAGGCCTAAAATTCAATTTGTTGAGCACTAGTCAATTTTGTGATAAAGGCTATCTTGTGGAATTTTCCAAAGATAATTGCCTAATCAAAAATGAGCTCTCAAATGAAGTTGTGCTCACTGGAAAAAGGCGAAAGAACATGTATGTTGTTGATTGGAGCACAAGCAAAGATTCAGTATGCTTAATGGCCAGAAATTCGAATGAAGCAAATTGGGAATGGCACAGAAAGCTCAACCATTTAAACTTCAAGACCATCAATCAGCTTGCAAAGAAAAATCTAGTTGAAGGACTACCAAGTATTATCTTCAAGAAGGACCAAGTGTGTGATGCATGCCAACGCGGAAAGCAAATCAAATCATCATTCAAGTCTAAGATGCACGAATCAACATCAAGACCGCTAAGCTTGCTACACATGGACTTATTTGGACCGGTTGATCCAATAAGTGTAAGTGGTAAGAAATATACTCTTGTTGTTGTTGATGATTTTTCCAGGTACACTTGGACCGTGTTTCTCAAGAAGAAAAATGAAGTTGAACAAGTGTTGCCGAAGCTGTTGAAGCAACTACAAAATGAGAAAGAATTGCAAATATCAAAAATCCGAACCGATCGTGGAACCGAGTTCGTGAATGGAGTTATACAAGCTTTTTGTAATTCACATGGAATTTCTCATCAATTATCTGCCGCTAGAACACCACAACAAAACGGTGTTGCCGAAAGAAGAAACCGGACGCTTAAAGAAGCCACACGAGTGATGATTAGTGCAGCCGGTCTCCCGAAAAGATATTGGGCGGAAGCTATCAACACTGCTTGCTATACGCAAAATCGAAGCATGATCCATAAGCAGTATAAGAAGACGCCATATGAGCTATATAAAGGGAGAAAACCAAATATTGGTTATTTTCATATTTTTGGATGCAAGTGCTTTATTCATATTAATGATAAATTGCATCTAAAAGCTTTTGATGAGCGTGCAGATGAAGGAATTTTTCTAGGATATTCGACTACCAGCAAAACATTCAGAGTGTTGAACAAAAGAACAATGGTGGTTGAAGAATCCATACACGTGGTATTTGATGAAAAATCACACGTCAATATTGATGCTCTGGACGAAAATGGCGAAAATATTGAGCAAAATGGTAACAAGTGTCATATTGATTTTTGTGATACTGATGATACGTGTGAAGAAAATATTTTGCAGGGAATGGATGAGTTGGAAATTAATTCTCTAGAAAATCCCATCTCTCATCCAGTAAGAAATGAAATGCGGGATGCAATTGGTATTGAAATTGCAAATCAACCCAGGATGCAATTGGTATTGAAATTGCAAATCAACCCAGGGATGCAGTTGAAGTGGAAATTGCAAATCAGCCCTTGGATGCAATTACTGGAGAAGTTGGAAATCTAGAAAATGAAGCAGAAATTCGAACCCGTGCTACCTCTTCTCAACCAGTAAATCCACCCAGTACCATGCACCCATTTGAACCAGACTTAAGATGGCTCAAAAATCACCCACCAGAATTAGTGATCGGAAATGTTCGAGATGGCGTGAAAACAAGATCATCTACCATGGAAGCATTGTTCACATGTTATCTATCTCAGATTGAACCAAAAGAAGTGGACGAAGCTCTAAATGATCCAAGTTGGATTGACGCCATGCAAGAGGAACTCGATCAATTCAAAAGAAATGACGTTTGGGAACTTGTTCCAAGACCAATGAACCACAATGTTGTAGGAACTAAATGGGTCTTCCGGAACAAAGCAAACGAAGAAGGCCTGATTGTTAGGAATAAAGTAAGGCTCGTTGCAAAAGGATACTCTCAAGAAGAAGGAATAGATTTTGATGAAACCTTTGCACCGGTAGCCAGACTCGAAGCTATAAGGATTTTCCTAGCCTATGCGCACACAAAGATTTCACCGTTTATCAAATGGACGTGAAAAGCGCATTCTTGAATGGACTACTCGAAGAAGAAGTTTATGTCGAACAACCCCAGGTTTTGAGGTAAAAGGCGAAGGTGATAAAGTCTACAAACTTAAAAAGGCATTGTATGGGTTGAAACAAGCACCTAGAGCTTGGTATGATACCTTGTCAATGTTCTTGATAAGCTGTGGATTCACCAAAGGCCTTGTTGACAAAACTCTCTTTTAGAATTCAAGATGGTGATCATATTTTATTAGTGCAAATATATGTTGATGACATTATTTTTGGAAGCACTAACAATTCTTTGTGTGAGAAATTTTCGAAGCTTATGCAGAATAAATTCGAAATGAGCATGATGGGTGAATTGAATTATTTCTTGGGCTTACAAGTCAAACAATTGAATGAAGAATATTCATCAATCAAGCAAAGTACACCCGCGACTTGATAAAGAAGTTTGGCCTTGATGGAAAATCATCGATCAAAATTCCTATGAGTACATCAATAAGGCTAGACAAAGACGAAGATGGAAAAGATGTCGAACAAAACGAAGTATAGAGGAATGATGGTTCACTACTATACCTCACTGCAAGCAGGCCGGACATTCTTATGCTGTGGGAGTGTGTGCAAGATTCAAGCAAATCCAAAAGAAAGCCACCTCACCGCAACAAAGAAAATCATAAGATACTTGAAGGCACAATCAATGTTGGATTGTGGTATCCTAAAGGTACAGATTTTACGCTAACTGGTTTTTCAGATGCGATTTGCAGGTTGTAAATAGACAAAAAAGCACCTCCGGAACGTGTCAATTCTTGGGAGAAGGCTTGTTTCTTGTTTAGCAAAAAGCAAAATTCCATCGCAACTAGTACCGCCGAGGCGAATACATTGCTGCAGGAAGTTGTTGTGCTCAAATTTTGTGGATGAAGCAACAATTGAAGGATTATGGAGTGAATTGCGACGATGTTAGCATATTTTGTGACAATACAAGTGCAATCGCTATCACCCACAATCCAGTGCTTCACTCAAGAACCAAACATATCGACATAGGACATCATTTCATAAGGGATCATGTTGAAAGAAAGATCTAAAAATCGAGTATATCCCTACGGAGAACCAAGTTGCAGATATTCTCACGAAGCCTTTATGCGAAACGAGATTTTCTACCTTAAGGCATGAGTTGGGAATGCTTGAAATGAGCTAAGTATCACTGGACTTAATCTCATGATTTAAATTGATACTTGTGCTCATATAATTTTTATTTAATATATACGTTTATATATTTATTCGAAATTGCATGAATAATTTAGTTCAATGTGTTTAGTATACTTATAAAATTGCATGTAAATTTAACGTGAAAATATGTGCCATGCAATTCATTTTTCGAAAATTTGTGTTTATTTGTTTTAATCGCATATCTATGTTTTTAATTGTAGTCATGCATAATATGTTTTATGATTTATTTGTTTATGTTAAAATGGTGCCTATTGTGTTGTTATGATTTAATTACTAAATGTTTTTAATTAGTTTATGTTAATTGGTATCTAAAAATAATTTGTTAGTTTCTAAATTTTTTTTGATTATGTGTTTTAGAAACTACCGTATATATATGTATGTTTAATTTTGTGTTAATTGAAATTTGTCTAATTTCTAAATCTATGTTATTGTGATTAGGAGTTTACCGTGTATATGTTTGTTTATATATGGATGTGATTTAATTTTTTAATATTCATATATGTTTCAAAATTTTGTGTGAGTTACCCGAAATATTTGTGTATGATTATAATTTATGTGTGAATATTTATGTGATTATATTTTTATAAATGATACATCTAACGTTTATATATTTTTGAGATGAAAAAGGAAGAGATCAGATTGGATTTAAAACCTCCACCCCTTAAACCTCTACCCCATAAACCCAATCCCATTAAAACTCTTCACCTTTCAAATCTACACCTCTTGATCTTCCACTCATAAATTAAATCCCACAAAAATCTCACCCTCTCTCACAAAATCAGATCTCTCTCTCGTAAATCTCCTCCCAAATCCAACCTCTCTCTCAAATCTTCAAAAATAATCAGAGGTGTCCATTCATAATCATCTTACTCTATACACCTTACGTATATAGAGTACCTAAGAGACTGTGAGGCATTTAATGCCCTTGTCTGCTAATGATAACCTTTTTCTCTCTCCTAGTAACACCTTAACCAAAAGACACCTCCACCCTTAAAGTGCCTTGTCACCACACCTATTCTAAAGGTCTCAATTGAGATTTCTATCTGAGAATTATACCCCCTCTAAATCTTCTTAAACATACGAAACCTTCGTATTCTCTCAGACAAAATTCCAGTTCTACCAAGATCAGAAATCTCTCTCTCTCAAGCTCTCAATCTCACCGGCGAACACCATGTCTGGAACCAAAGCCATGCAACCCAAAAATCTGCTTACTCTACAACAACAATTGATCGATGGGATGACACTCAATCCAGAGTTTTTCATTTTTGGAGCCGTCGACAAAGAATTAGCAAAGAAGATTCTCAATGCTTTGAAGGATTGTGGACTATACGATTTCTTCACCTACAAATATGTTGGAGTTTTTGAAACAGATGTGACCGAGTTCTATTTGCATGCCACTGTGAAGAACAACGTGATTCACTCTAAAGTTGGAAGAACAGATGTTCAAATTTGTGAAAAAGACATCAAGGAGTGCTTCAAATTTCCTGATTCGGAGCTAATGCCAGAAGCTCACCATTATGATGCTCAATCCTTCTGGAACGAAATTCGTGTCCAAAAGCACCTGTGATTCACGACTCAACCAAGCCAAAGAACGTGCTGAAACCAGAATATGATATGCTCATAGAGATGATGTACAAGATTCTGGACAATAAGCTTGGAAGTGTGGATGATTTATCTGGAACATCCGTGAGTCTGATGAATGGAATCATGCAAGGAATAAAATTCAACTGGCAAAATACATCTTCAATCGCCTATTATCTTTGTAAACAATGCAAAACCTCATGGCAGACCACTTGAAGGAAATCACTTTTTGCATAAAGTTGGGTATGGACTTATTGTTGGAGAAATTCTGAGAAGAAGAATGTGCCTCTCAGAAGACACAAAAATGTTGGAATCTACAGAACTCTTTTCAGAAAATTTGGACCTGACTATGGCAAGAAACAAATCGAAAGAAAGGATCAGAAGGAGGTGGTTCTACAAGCACACCTCAAAGCTCTCGAAAAGAAACAGTAAAACTCCATCTGCAGGAAGTGCACACATGGGTTCGAGCAACCCAAGCAACAGAGATCAAGAAGCCGTAAGCTCGGCTATAGCACTTATTCCATTTCAGGAAGTGGTAGAGTCTGAAGCTCATGAAGTGGACATACCCGTGATGCCAACTGAAGAAGATACCACCCAAATGGAGTTTGCAGGAGTTGAAGTGCAAGTTTCCAATGACTTGCAAAGGAGAATCTCGAATCAATCTGCAGTTGATGCTGGTGTTGAACCCATTGTGTTCGACAAAACACAAACTCGAATGATCCGGAACTGATGAAGGAATTAAA